>NC_084563.2:40277098-40469598 GCF_033978685.3 Nerophis lumbriciformis
CCTTAATTCCCAATAACCCGTAGAGTTCCTGTATCGTGCGCGTCAGAATCTCTTTCGGGATTCCAACTCGGGAGATGACCTGAAACAGCGCTTGCGCAAAACTCTTGGCAGAGAAAGAGCGCAAGGGCACTGCTTCAGGACTAACACAAAGCGGTATCCCCGTGTGCTCGGGTGAAATGGTCCGATGAGGTCCATCCCAATTCTCTCGAACTGGACCTCCATGAGCGGTAATGGGCGCAAAATGCCTTTGGGGTGGCCGCTGGGTTCACCAGCTGGCTGTCCGGGCAGGCAGCGCACCAACGGCGCACGTCTGCCCGGAGGCCTGGCCAATAGAATCGGACCATGACCCGATTAAGTGTGTTATCATACCCTGAGTGGCCAGACATGGGATTAAAATGCGCCGCCTGGAAAACCATTTCCTGGCGGCATTTTGGCACCAACACCTGGGTGTGTTCCTCCCCGGTTTGAGTGTCACGGTCCACTCGGTATAATCTATCCCAGGGGTGCTCATTACGTCGATCGCGAGCTACCGGTCGATCTCGGAGGATGTGTCAGTCGATCACCAGCCAGGCATTAAAAAAATAGTCCTAAAAATGAGCGATCATAAATCTTCACTATGACGTCACTTTCGTCACTTGATTGACATTCACGGCACCCGAGGGTCTTCTGAGATGACGCTGGCTGCTGCCAGCTCATTAAAATTACCGACTGGAAGGCGAGAAACACTTTATTTCAACAGACTCTGGCGCCGTACCTGTCGTCAAAACTCCAAAGACCGACTGCACAGTTGCACAGTTGCGCTAACAAAATAAGAGTCTCAGCTAAGCTGGCGTGCACAAGCTAGCAAGCTACGGAGTTTGCCGACAATGTATTTCTTGTAAAGTGCATACAAAGGAGTACGGAAGCTGGACAAATAAGATGCCAAAAACCAACCACTTTCATGTGGTATTGGACAGAAAGGAGGACTTTTTTTCTCCTCCATTCGAAAATGCGGACGTTATCATCACCACTGTCTGATTCCAATCAATGCAAGTCAACAGAATCAGGTAATACACCAACTTATATTCTTGTCTTCATGAAAGAAAGGAATCTATATGTGTTAAACATGCTTGTATTATCTTTAAACACCTTTAACTTATTAACAATATTAACTATATGTGTTAAACATGCTTGTATTATCTTTAAACACCTTTAAGTTGTTAACAATATTAACTATATGTAGTAAACATGCTTGTATTATCATTAAACACCTTTAATTTGTTAACAATATTAACTATATGTGTTAAACATGCTTGTATTATCTTTAAACACCTTTTACTTGTTAACAATATTAACTATATGTATTAAACAGACTTGTATTATCATTAAACACCTTTAATTTTTTAACAATATTAACTATATGTGTTAAACATGCTTGCATTATCATTAAACACCTTTAACTTGTTAACAATATTAACTATGTGTTAAACATGCTTGTATTTTCATTAAACACCTTTAACTTGTTAACAATATTAACTATATGTATTAAACATGCTTGTATTATCATTAAACACCTTTAATTTTTTAACAATATTAACTATATGTGTTAAACATGCTTGCATTATCATTAAACACCTTTAACTTGTTAACAAAAACATATATTTCATAAATAAGTAAATGTAAATTATATATATGAATGAGGTAGATCCCCACGACTTGATCAATTGAAAAGTAGCTCGCCTGCAGAAAAAGTGTGAGCACCCCTGATCTATCCTGAATAACTGAAAAATGGGGGTATACCCGCGCTACAGCTGACCGTCAATATAATCCACCTGGTCCCAGGCCTCGCGCAAGGTTTCATCACGGGACTGCTCGAGGTGAAAATCCTCAGTAAGTTGCCACCGGGGGGACGGGGGGGGGACGGGTGGGGCCTCCCGCGAAGCCCCCCCTGGTTCAGGCAGTACCGGTTCTTTTCAGCCCGAATCCACCATCGCCCTACCCCCTTGCACCCTTACCGGGACAAAGTACGTTTCCCCCCAGATCGGCGGCTGGTGCTGGAGGCTGGACAACCCGCATCACCTGCCCCACCTCCATCATGGAGCACTCCCAGGCGCACGTGTCCGGGCTGTCCGCACCTCCAGCACACCGGCCCTGGTGTTGGATGTGCCATCTGCGAGGGAAGCCCCCTCTCCGCAGCACCAGTACCCTGAAATGCATAAATAGGAGAGATATTATATCCCCGTGTCCACCCCCCCCCCTTGTTGTGTGTCCATGGGTGCGTGTGAGTGCGTGTTCATTTTGCATGCCCGCGTGGGGAACCTCCCCCCCCCCATAGCGGGGCGAGTCGCCGGCGGGGTGCTGAATAGACGCGCTCATCAGCAGTGCACCTTATAATTCGGTGTGCCCTATGGTCTGAAAAATACGGTATGTATGATTCCTGCTGTTATTGAAGTGAATTAATTGACTCATATTACAAACCCCGTTTCCATACGAGTTGGGAAATTGTGTTAGATGTAAACATAAATGGAATACAATGATTTGCAAATGCTTTTCAACCCATATTCAGTTGAATATGCTACAAAGACAACATATTTGATGTTCAAACTGATAAACATTTTTTTTTTTTGCAAATAATCATTAACTTTAGAATTTGATGCCAGCAACACGTGACAAAAAAGTTGGGAAAGGTGGCAATAAATACTGATAAAGTTGAGGAATGCTCATCAAACAGTTATTTGGATCATCCCACAGGTGAACAGGCAAATTGGGAACAGGTGGGTGCCATGATTGGGTATAAAAGTAGATTCCATGAAATGCTCAGTCATTCACAAACAAGGATGGGGCGAGGGTCACCACTTTGTCAACAAATGCGTGAGCAAATTGTTGAACAGTTTAAGAAAAACTTTTCTCAACCAGCTATTGCAAGGAATTTAGGGATTTCACCATTTACGGTCCGTAATATCATCAAAGGGTTCAAAGAATCTGGAGAAATCACTGCACTTAAGCAGCTAAGCCCGTGACCTTCGATCCTTCAGGCTGTACTGCATCAACACGCGACATCAGTGTGCAAAGGATATCACCACAAAGGCTCAGGAACACTTCAGAAACCCACTGTCAGTAACTACAGTTGGTCGCTACATCTGTAAGCGCAAGTTAAAACTCTCCAATGCAAGGCGAAAACCGTTTATCAACAACACCCAGAAACGCCGTTGGCTTCGCTGGGCCTGAGCTCATCTAAGATGGACTGATACAAAGTGGAAAAGTGTTCTGTGGTCTGACGAGTCCACATTTCAAATTGTTTTTGGAAACTGTGGACGTCTTGTCCTCCGGACCAAAGAGGAAAAGAACCATCCGGATTGTTATAGGCGCAAAGTTGAAAAGCCAGCATCTGTGATGGTATGGGGGGGTGTTAGTGCCCAAGGCATGGGTAACTTACACATCTGTGAAGGCGCCATTAATGCTGAAAGGTACATACAGGTTTTGGAGCAACATATGTTGCCATCCAAGCAACGTTACCATGGACGCCCCTGCTTATTTCAGCAAGACAATGCCAAGCCACGTGTTACATCAACGTGGCTTCATAGTAAAAGAGTGCGGGTACTAGACTGGCCTGCCTGTAGTCCAGACCTGTCTCCCATTGAAAATGTGTGGCGCATTATGAAGCCTAAAATACCACAATGGAGACCCTCGGACTGTTGAACAACTTAAGCTGTACATCAAGCAAGAATGGGAAATAATTCCACCTGAGAAGCTTAAAAAATGTGTCTCCTCAGTTCCCAAATGTTTACTGAGTGTTGTTAAAAGGAAAGGCCATGTAACACAGCGGTGAACATGCCCTTTCCCAACTACTTTGGCACGTGTTGCAGCCATGAAATTCTAAGTTAATTATTATTTGCAAAAAAAAATAAAGTTTATGAGTTTGAACATCAAATATCTTGTCTTTGTAGTGCATTCAACTGAATATGGGTTGAAAAGGATTTGCAAATCATTGTATTCCGTTTATATTTACATCTAACGCAATTTCCCAACTCTTATAGAAACGGGGTTTGTATGTTCTACATATGGTGAATGTTTATATTCAACTTGGAGAAAACGAACCAGCAGGCTTAAGTAAATATAGTTGAGTCCATAATAATTTAAAGAGCCCTAGTTGGACATTCGCATATGGACTGGGGTAACTCTCTCATGACAAGAGGCAATAAATTCAGACTTCGGAATGCAAAAGAGATAGCTCTATCCTGGAGGAGAGACTTCATGTCTATCTTCATGTCAACTTCTAAGTTGCAACATACAGAGGTTGTTTTCCGGACACTTACGCATGAACATCTCTTTTTATGGTCAGAATGTGCTCTCCTGACTTAGCACACACAGAGAGACAGGTAGGAGGACTATAAAACTGAAGGTTTGGCTTCTCCAAGTGAGGAGAGACATATATTTTGGACTTCCTCCTCCAGGCGTTGCAGCACTGTATAATGACGCTCGCTTGTATTAAAGCAACTTTGGATTCAGCAAAGCGCCTCCGACGTATCTTTTTATCCACAGCCGTGTCACCCTTCTGTCAGGACGAGGATGACAAGACCAGAAATACACATCAATATCATATGAGCTAAATATTGGTATCGTATCAGAAAATCAAAAACTTGCAAACCGCTGTTTTGTACGCACCAATCAGTGTTGGCACTAGGGCATACTTGCCAACCTTGAGACCTCCGATTTTGGGAGGTGGGGGTTGGGGGCGTGGTCGGGGGTGGGGCGGGGCGTGGTCGGGGTGGAGCGGGGCGTGGTTGGGGGCGTGGTTAAGAGGGGAGGAATATATTGACAGCTAGAATTCACATAGTCAAGTATTTCATACATATATATATATATATATATATATATATATATATATATATACATCCTGAAAATATGCAAACAAAACTGTGTTTAGATCATTGATACTTCAAACTTGCATAAATAAATATTAAGGAATATAACATAACTTGGCTTCTGAGAGTTTCAAAATGTAAAAAATAAAATGCTAAAGTTGTTGATAAACAAGAAATTATTTTAATAATTAAACATGGTCATTTTAAATGAATTATTATGATAATTTAAAATCAATTATTTCAAAGTTTTTTGTTTTAATGTATAATTATATGGCTGGATGTAATAAGGAGTCACGAAAAAATACAAATAAAAATACAATTAATTTTGATATTTTTAGCAAAATATAGTAAAAATGTTTTTTGTTTTTTTTTTCTTTTTAATTAATATATTTATTTTTAGGTAAGATAAACATAATAATATGATTTATCTCTAGTCTGGATGATTTAGTTCTTGTCACCATGTTGTCCTCCCGTCATGAAAAAAGGCTGTCCTCACTCAGGTCCGCATGGAGCTGGAGGGGGCGTGGCTTCCAGCTCCGGCTGAAAATCGGGAGATTTTCGGGAGAATATTTGTCCCGGAGGTTTTCGGGAGAGGCGCTGAATTTCGGGAGTCTCCCAGAAAATTCGGGAGGGTTGGCAAGTATGCACTAGGGATTTTCAAAATGGGGTCCCGGAGACCCCGTCAAGTCATAAAAATGGGGTCCCACAGAAGTTCCTTAAGGCTCTGGATTCTGTGGGGCCGTCTTGGGTTGACGAGACTCTGCAGCATTACGCGGACACCAAGCACAGATCCGAGAAAAGAGCAATTGTTGTGTGACTCGATATTTGGCCATTCAAGGCATCACCTGTAAGCAAGTGCATGAGAAACTCAAAAAAGCGAGAAAGGGTAACGAAGGAGACAGCTTGGCACTAAATCCCAAACCCAATAATAAACTTTTAACAGTGAAATGAAAAGTCTGAGCACTAGTGGTTACGAGATGAAGTGATTCATTTGAGAGCAAAACACTTAAATTTTGAAAGCAATCAAGAGCATTAATATAATCTAATCAATGTTGTTGCACCATTTGTTGAGTGTTTATACTGTAAATCTAGATACAGTATGTATATAATGTTGAATTACCTTTTTTAAATGTAGAAACAATGTCTAAAGGCATACTAGTCTAGCCTGTAAGCCATTAGTTACAGAGGGGAAAGGGGACAGTAATACATTAACCCCGTTTGCACCCGCCGTTAAACAACAACAAAGAAGAAGAAAAAGACCCGGGTGAAATGAGCCACCATCTTGCAAACTGTGGAGGACAAACACAAGAGTGGATCCAAGGGCCTTCAGCTGAGTGCTGCAGTGACTGGAGTTTCTGCCGAAGCTGGTCAGCGAATGCTTGGGTGGGTGCGAGTCAGCAGAGGAGAGAGCGGGCCAGACCAGCTCAACAGTGTACAGCAGCCTTTTCAATGCAATTGGCAGAATGAGCATAATATTTGAATATAAAATGTTATAAATGCGTCCATAAATACAAAACCCAAAACCTGTGAAGTTGGCATATTGTGTAAATTGTAAATAAAAACAGAATACAATAATTTGCAAATCCTTTTCAACTTATATTCAATTGAATAGACTGCAAATACAAGGTATTTAATGTTTGAACTGAGAAACTTTTTTTTTTTTTTTTGCAAATAATCGTTATGGTTTAATGGCAGCAAAACATTGCAAAAAAGTTGGCACAGGTGCATTTTTACCACTGTGTTACATGGCCTTTCCTTTTAACAAAACTCAATAAACGCTTGGGAACTGAGGGGACCAATTTTTTAAGCTTTTCAGGTGGAATTATTTCCCATTCTTGCTTGATGTACAGCTTAAGTCGTTCAACAGTCCGGGGGTCTCCGTTGTGGTATTTTAGGCTTCATAATGCGCCATACATTTTCAATGAGAGACAAGTCTGGACTACAAGCAGGCCAGTCTAGTACTCGCACTCTTTTACTATGAAGCCACGCTGCTGTAACACGTGGCTTGGCATTGTCTTGCTGAAATAAGCAGGGGCGTCCATGATAACGTTGCTTGGATATCAACATATGTTGCTCCATAACCTGTATGTACCTTTCAGCATTAATGGTGCCTTCACAGATGTGTAAGTTACCAATGCTAGGGCATTAATACACCCCCATACCATCACCGATGTTGGCTTTTGAACTTTGCACCTACAACCATCAGGATGGTTCTTTTCCTCTTTGGTCCGGAGGACACGACGTCCACAGTTTCCAAAAACAATTTGAAATGTGGACCACAAAACATTTTTCCACTTTGCATCAGTTCATCTTAGATGAGCTAAGGCCCAGCGAAGCCGGCGACATTTCTGGGTGTTGTTGATGAATGTCTTTCACTTTGCATAGCAGAGTTTTAACTTGCACTTACATATGTAGCGACAAACTGTAGTTACTGACAGTGGTTTTCTGAACTGGTCCTGGGCCCATGTGGTGATATCCTTTACAGACTGATGTCACTTTTTGATGCAGTACCGCCTTTGGGATCCAACGTCACTGGCATTCAATGTTACGTGCAGTGATTTCTCCAGATTCTCTGAACCTTTTGATTCCAGACCTTGGATGGTGAAATCCCTAAATTCCTTGCATCAGCTCGTTGAGAAATATTGTTCTTAAATTGTTCGACAATTTGCTTACGCATTTGTTCACAAAGTGGTGACTCTCGCGCCATCCTTGTTTGTGAATGACTGAGCTGCTTTTACACCCAATCATGGCACCCACCTGTTCCCAATTAGCCTGTTCACCTGTGGGATGTTCCAAAACAAGTGTTTTTTTTGCAACTTGTGCCAGCTTTTTTGAAACATGTTGCCGGCATCAAACTCCAAATGAGCTAATATTTGCAAAAAATAACAACGTTTTCCAGTTCGAACGTTAAGTATATTGTCTATGCAGTCTATTTGTGGAGAGAAAGTGAGTCAGTGCTGCCTGGAGGAGGAAAAGTCACCGCCGCTGTCCAGGGTACTGAGGACGAGCTCCAGCGGGCAAGAGCGGGGCATGTGCTGACGGCGAGACACAGCTGGCAGGTGATTGGATTTCACAGGTGGTGCGTGTTAATCTAATCATCTGTTGTCTTTAACAGTAAGCGGCCGGGAACAGAGGAGGGGAGAGGACATGCCGAAAAACATTTTGAAGAATCTTATTAAAAACATTGGAACTTTGTTGGACCTGAACGCTTGGCTCTTGTGCCGTGTCTGCAGTGGAGCTGCTGGGAAGCGACTTCCACACTATTCAATTGAATATAGGTTGAAAAGGATTTGCAAATCATTGTATTCTGTTTTTAATTACGTTTTACACAACATGCCAACTTCAATGGTTTTTGGGTTTGTCATACTTGCCAACCTTGAGACCTCCGATTTCGGGAGGTGGGGGTAGGGGCGGGGGGCGTGGTCGGGGGTGGGGCGGGGGCGTGGTTGGGGGCGTGGTTAAGATATATATATAAAAAATACTTGACTTTCAGTGAATTCTAGCTATATATATATATATATATATATATATATATATATATATATATATATATATATATATTATTATTACATATATATATATATATATATATATAATAAATTATTATTTATTTATATACATATATATATATATATATATATATATTTATATATATATATAAATAAAAGAAATACTTGAATTTCAGTGTTCATTTATTTACACATATACACACACATAACACTCATCTACTCATAGTTGAGTTAAGGGTTGAATTGTCCATCCTTGTTCTATTCTCTGTCACTATTTCAGATCACACACATTATACAAATATACATTATAAAATCAATAAGAAAACGGGAGCTCTAATTTGGGAGTCTGAATTAGGATCAGAAGTTCCTATATAAACATTGCGCACTCACGTCGCCTTTTTGTATTGAATACTGCAGCTGTGCACTGGATTCATTCACAAATACAAACTACATCTCACAAACACTTTAGAGTTAGGCTCCACCATCAGAATGTGTACTTAAACTTATAAAGATCACATGGATATTATTCAGTGAGTTGATTCACCAAAACTAACCTGTTATACAGGAGGAAAAAGCACACAGGACATTTCAATTGTTCACAGACTGGTCGCGCTCATCAGAATGACAAGACACTTCCGCCCTACTGCCCCCTACTGACCAATGTGAATACTGATAAATGTGGAATGACAGCTCCAAAAACGAATTCAAACCACAAAATAAAATAAATAAATCAACACAAAAATGTGACACATTATGGGTGGGTCACATATGCATGGCAGATGGCAGTATTGTCCTGTTTAAAAGTGTCACAACATTGCTGTTGTTGTGTGTTATTACCGCGCTGGGAGGACGTAAATGAAACTGCCGTACAATAAACCCACATTAGAAACCAAGAACTCGCGCCCTCGATCATTAGCTGTTTATATTGTGGGAAAGCGGAGGTGTGAACAGGCTGTCAACACGTCACTCAGGTCACCCCCCCTCCAGGTCCGCCTGAATTTCGGGAGATTTTCGGGAGAACATTTGTCCCGGGAGGTTTTCGGGAGAGGCGCTGAATTTCGGGAGTCTCCCGGAAAATCCGGGAGGGTTGGCAAGTATGGGGTTTGTATATGTACATATACTTAAAAAATGTTTTAATGCTGTTATAGGCAGAATAGTGTGTGAATGGGTAAATGTGGAAGTAGTGTCAAAGCGCTTTGAGTACCTTGAAGGTAGAAAAGCGCTATACAAGTACAACCCATTTATCATTTATATAATAGAGCAACTCCCATAGGCTCCATTGAAAGCAGAATTTTGATCGCATTTATTTAATATCTATAATGCATAAAAATGTTCTTGTCTTACATAATGATTGTGAATGATTGTCTAACCCCCCCCCCCCAAAAAAAAAAAAAGAGCAGTTTCCCTTTAACAGCTTCTTACTCCAAGTGTTTGAGCCAGTTATCGAACTATGGTACTGTTTGATTTTACATGAATTAGTACCCTGTGGTACAGAGTTTGGTAAGTACGGAATTTGGTACCCATCCCTACCTTGGACACATGTTGAATTGACAATTAAGACTTGGTTTCACTTGAAGCGTACAGGTGTACCTTTTAATGCATTTGACTTGTACTTTTCTTTCCATGTTCCACTGGACTAAAAATTACTCGCATTAGCAGCTGACTCACAAGCCTCAACCCAACCAACCTCTTCAGTCCACATAATGGACCCTCTCGAGTGCAGTTATGTGAGACTCCTTTAGACTTTCATCTTCAATTTCGAATTTGATGCAGTTGGACATGAGTGCTCGCTTGTGCAATATTGCAATATTGCACAGCCACTGTTGTGTTCTGGCAGTGACACAGCTCTCATTGGAGGACAATTGCATTATGCACTTATACACAGATGAATAAGACATTGCCCTTTCCTTCCTTTGTGGTTCATTTTTAAAAGAGAAGACTTCACAGCTTGCTAACCTCACATGCGAGAAAGCCGCACCCCCGGGTGGTAGTTTGCCTCCTTTTTTTTTTTTTTGACAGAGATGACATTTTTAAGTAGAGCCACTCACTGTCAGGCTCCACATTCTGCGCATGGTGCTTTCACTGGCCTGGAACTAGCCACTCAAAGTCCAAAGCACCAGACTTGGGCATGAATTATGAATTGCCTCCTTTTTTAGGATTAGATAAGGACCAGCTGACAGGGTATCGCTGTCCTGAATGTGAATATTGAGAAAAAGTTGTCTTATGAAGAAGAGCAGGAAAAACATGTCAACCACACTGAACTTTTTAGATGTAATAGAATAATGTATCATTCATAGAATTTAGTGTGAAACTTGATCCTGTATTTCAGTGTTTTTCAACCACTAGTGTGCCGTGAGATACAGTCTGGTGTGCCGTGGGAGATGAGCTAATTTCACCTATTTGGGTTAAAAATATGTTTTGCAAACCAGTAATTATAGTCTGTTGTTGTTGAGTGTCGGTGCTTTCTAGAGCTCGGCAGAGTAACCGTGTAATACTCTTCCATATCAGTAGGTGGCAGCAGGTAGCTAATTGCTCTGTAGATGTCGGGAACAGCGGGAGGCAGGGTGCAGGTAAAAAGGTGTCTAATGCTTAAACCAAAAATAAACAAAAGATGAGTGCCCCTAAGGTAGAGGTCGGCAACCCGCGGCTCCGGAACCGCATGCGGCTCTTTGATCAGTCTGATGCGGCTCAGCAGCTTACTTGCCGAACCCCCCGATTTTCCCGGGAGACTTCCGGATTTCAGTGCCTCTCGCAGAAAACTCCCGGGATTAATATTCACCGATTTTCACCCTTACAGTTATAATAAGGGCGTGCCATGATGGTACAGCATTTGGCGCCCTCTACAATCTGTATTAACAGCGTGCCAGCCCAACCACTTGTTATACAGTATGCATCTTCTGCTTGCACACATACATGACAGCAAGGCATACTTGGTCAACAGCCACACAGGTTACACTGACGGTGACCATATAAAAAAACTTTAACACTCTTACTAATAATGCGGCACACTTTGAACCAAAACCAAACAAGAATGACAAACACATTTCGGGAGAACATCTGCACCTTAACAGAACATAAACACAACAGAACAAATACCCAGAATCCCATGCAGCCCTGACTCTTCCGGGCTACATTATACACCCCTGCTACCACCAAACCCCACCCCAACCCTGCTCCCTCACACATCACCCCCCCCCCCCCCGTGCGTCGGTTGAGGTGGGCGGGGTTTGGTAGCGGGGGTGTATAATGTATCCCGGAAGAGTTAGGGCTGCATGGGACTCTGGGTATTTGTCCTGTTGTGTTTATGTTGTGTTACGGTGCAGATGTTCTCCCGAAATGGGTTTGCCATTCTTGTTTGGTGTGGGTTCACAGTGTGGCACATTATTAGTAAGAGTTTTAAAGTTTTTTTTATACCGCCACCGTCAGTGTAACCTGTGTGGTTGTTGACCAAGTTTGCCTTGCTGTCACCTACGTGAGCAAGCGGAAGCCCCATACAACATGTGGCTGATCAGGCACGCTGGTTGTAGTGGGTGCTATATGCTGTGCCATCACGGCACGCCTGACGCTGACAAGTGCCATTCATATGAAACCCGCGTGCCGCACCAGCATTCAAATTTCATATTAAGGTGTGGGCAGCGTGTCTGAGATCCCTGGTTTATACATAGCACAAAGCAAAAAAACAACGTTGTATGCAGTGTTATTTCATTTTAAATTTAAAAAAATTTTTGTGGCTCCCATTGTTTTCTATAATTTGTGAAACTGGTCAAAATGGCTCTTTGATTGGTAAAGGTTGCCGACCCCTGCCCTAAGGAAAGGCATTGAAGCTTAGGGAAGGCTATGCAGAACGGAACTAAAACTGAACTGGCTACAAAGTAAACGAAAACAGAATGCTGGACGACAGCAAAGACTTACTGTGGAGCAAAGACAGTGTCAACAATGTACATCCCAACATGACATGACAATCAACAATGTCCCCACAAAGAAGGATACAAACAACTGAAATATTCTTGATTGCTAAAACAAAGTAGATGCGGGAAATATCACTCAAAGGAAGACATGAAACTTAACTAAACCGGTGGGTCTAATGTACGGAATAATTCTGGTTGTGCTGACCGACCTCGAAGCGATTTTATTTGGCACGTAGCGTAATGATAAATGTGACCAGTAGATGGTAGTCACTCATAAGTGATACGTGTAGACTGCAATATGGCGCCAGTAAACACCAAAGCATTAAATGTTCCATTGAGAATATAGAACATTGCACATCGCTCAAAAATCTGTCAAAACGTTTTTAGTACGACTTTGAAGCCGCACCGCTTGATGGATTGTTGGCACATTACGGCTACCGTAGTCAGAGATACAAGTATTATTATGGTGTGTGTATAAGGACCGCAAAGGATTGTAAGCTATGAAACCGCACCGCTTGATGGATTGTACTGTGCTTCAATATACGAGTATAATTATGGTGTGTGTATAAGGTAAGACATAGTATCTGGCATTTTGTTTTGCAATATTATGCAAAATCAATGTGGAAGTCGCTTACTCGCGGTCCCACGGGTAGATTCGGCAGAGTCGCCAGGCGAGCAGAGTTGACAAAGGTTTAATGGTTTTCTTGACAAGATCATCAGACAAACTTCTCCCAGGACTTTTCAGTCTCTCCAAAACTCCTCCTCCTGCTACTGTTAAAGACAACAGGTGATTAGACAACTCGTACCACCTGGGAAATCTAATCACATGTTCAGCTGTGTCTCGCCGTTGGCACTGCCACGCCCCCTTCTGATGGTGCTCTGTCCTCAGCACCATGAACAGAGGCGGTGACCTCCGCTCCTGCAGGCAGTGATGGCCACACCTCCCTCCACAACCAACTTCTCTTACCTTTAGGTGCCTGCTCATCTGTATTTGGGATCTGCATAAGTCCTGAAAATTTGCTCGCGTCCGCCAATGTAGTCCGTGCGTACGACGTAGTCGATAACTTCTTTTTATCTATCTTATTGTTATGGGACATTCATCCTCCGCTGTTGCCATTTCTTATATAAAGTAGCAATAAAGTTCTAACTTATATCTGTCAGTAGACTCGCTATGAAAGCGCAAGAAACAACCCCTGTAGTGGGTTTACATAATTCACCCAAAGAACTTTAGTTAAGAGAATTCTTGTCGGGCGGTTTTTCATGGGACAAATTTCCAGCATTGTTGTTGCACTAGTGAGCCACAGATGAGGAGATGCTACTCCATTATTGACTTAAGTAAAGTCTGAATGTCATTAAAACAGTTAGCTCCATCTTTTGACACTTCTTCCACTCCCGTCCTTGCACGCTACACCGCTACAACAAAGATGACGGAGAGAAGACGCTGTCGAAGGTGAGCCACGTAAATAAGACCGCCCACAAAATTCAAGATTCAAGGACTGGATATCTAAGGGTATAACAGCTTCATGTAGTGTAATGAAAGATGAAAAAATGCTTAGTTTCGAAACTATTAAAAGGATACATTCATTAGAAAACCAAGACTTCTATCGAAATTTGCAGTTGCGGCATTTTGTTAATATGAAGGTGAAAAATGTCACAAAAACAGGCACATGTTTGATTGAATTGTTTACAAAAGCCTACAAATCAGAAACTATTGATAGAACTGTTTCATGCTTATATAAGGGTATGTTGAATATGAAATCATACTCAACTTATATTTATTAAAACAAAATGGAAGAAGGAAGGAGGGATAACTTATATATCCGAGGAAGAATGGACAATAATATGGAAATATCAATGGACTTGTACCAGCTCACCCAAGTGGAGGGAGTCTGGCTGGAAAATTTTGATCAGATTTTTTGTTACACCTTCTCAGAAGTCTCACTATGATAACTCCTCTATATGTTGGAGAAATTGTGGGAATTTAAATGCAAACCACTACCATGTTTTCTGGGACTGCTCCGCCATAAAGGATTATTTGAAAGAGATAAGCCAAACTCTACAGGATATTTTCAAATGTGAAATACCCCTTCAAAGTACCGTATTTTTCGGAGTATAAGTCGCTCCAGAGTATAGGTTGCACCGGCCGAAAATGCATAATAAAGAAGGAAAAAAACATCTATAAGTCGCATTTTTGGGGGAAATTTATTTGATAAAACCCAACACCAAGAATAGACATTTGAAAGGCAATTTAAAATAAATAAAGAATAGTGAACAACAGGATGAATAAGTGTACGTTATATGAGGCATAAATAACCAACTGAGAACATGCCTGGTATGTTAACGTAACATATTATGGTAAGAGTCATTCAAATAACTATAACATATAGAACATGCTATACGTTTACCAAACAATCTGTCGCTCCTAATCGCTAAATCCGATGAAATCTTATACGTCTAGTCTCTTACGTGAATGAGCTAAATAATATTATTTGATATTTTACGGTAACGTGTTAATAATTTCACACATAAGTCGCTCCTAAGTATAAGTCGCACCCCCTGCCAAACTATGAAAAAAACTGCGACTTATAGTCCGAAAAATACGGTAAGACTCTGTTTTTCGTACATGTACCTCAGAACTGGCTGAAATAAAGATAAATACTTAATGAATATCCTACTGGTGTCCTATAAAAGGACCTTTACTAGGGAATGGATATCCCAGGAGAGCCCGACTTTGAAGCAATGGATGGAAATCACAATGAACATTTATAAAATGGAGAAGATAACTGCTTTTATTAATTATAAATTGGAGAAATGTACTTCATACTGGGAAAACTGGGTCAATTATGTCACACGCCATAAGCCTGATTTTAATTTCTCGAATTAGTGATTGTACTGTTAAAAAAAAAGGATTACTCCCTATATTTCTATATACATAAATCCATCCATCCATTTTCTACCGCTTATTCCCTTTGGGGTCGCGGGGGGCGCTGGAGCCTATCTCAGCTACAATCGGGCGGAAGGCGGGGTACACCCTGGACAAGTATTTTTTATTATTATTTTATATCTGTTTATACTCTTTTATTTTATTTCTGATTATTATTATTATTAATAATATATTATAATTGTGTCTTATTTTTTTGATTTTATTTTTCCTTTATTTAATTGATGTATCTGTAAATATTATAATTATTTAGTTTTCCTGCTGTTTCTTTCTTTTTTTGAGGGTGGGGGGCGGGGGGGTGGCATCGTTGCGATATAAACAAAACATATTTTGACATTTAGGGCAGACAACAAATATATGTATGTAAATATGATGTAATGGATAGGAATGTCTGATGCAGGATGTAAAATAAAATATGCATCAGTCGGGGACGTCTCTGCGCTGCTGAATTGTGTCTATTCAAGATGATCCCTTGCTGGCCCCACTATGGACTGGACTCTCACACTATTACCTAGATCCACTCGACATCCATTGCACCGGTGGCCCAGGGGGAGTGGGGATCTCCACATCTGCGGTCCCCTCCGAGGTTTCTCATTGTGCCCATTGGGTTGAGTTTTTTCTTGCCCTGATGTGGGATCTGAGCCGAGGATGTCGTTGTGGCTTGTGCAGCCCTTTGAGACACTTGTGAGTAAGGGCTATATAAATAAACTTTGATTGATTGATTGATTGATTGTCGGATAAAGCGGGCCAACGGATCGGTATCACTATGAATCTGAGGGGTACAAGTCCCCCCCGTGCCCACTGCCATCTGCACCCATGATCCGAACAACCCATGGGCTCCGAACCAGGTCAGGTCAACTGAACGGTTCAATTTTTTTTCATAAACCGTCACCATCCCTATTGTTGAATATTACATTTTTCTACATCTGGTTTAAATCCACGCAAAGCCTGACACAGTTTTCTCATGGCACGACGCGTCACCATCACAACCTTCTCTTCAACCTGACAATTCCATGAGGTGGTAAAGATTGTCTTTCATCTCCCGATAAAGCGGATGGATGTCTACATCTTACACCACGACAGTGACAGACAGAGAGACAGTTTTTCAAACGATCGCAACAAACATCCGCCCACACAAAACCTCATGCCTGTGAGCATTGTTTGTGTGCACTTCCAAAAACTCATGCAATTACTAACCCCAAATATACCACAAAACGTTGACTCATAACTCTCCCATGAAAGTTCTATTAAACAAATTTAAATACATAAATCAATACAGTCTAACAACTGTCATCATGCTTCTTTAATTGTCTTGCGAGTTAAACAATATTTATCGTCAAGTTACACTTCCTGTCTTCTTCCTTGGTGTCGTTTCACACCAGAGAGAGTTTATCACAGACTTATCCCTTAAGGGCCAAGCAACCCAATTTCAAGTATTCTCAGCTCAGAACCTATCTTGGCGTGGTTGATTAGCTGAAGGACCCTGAACTACAGCTCAGCTCTAAGTTTGCTTTTTTTTCCTCATGTCAGAACCTTTAAAGAAGTCAGATTTACCGGCTCAAGTGCTGCTTCACGCTGTGTTCTTTTTGTGTCGAGCGGAGACATCCTTTATCTCTCCCTATAAGAAAAGCCGTCATCTCATCTTGTTTGTACAAAAGACACGTAACTACTATTACTTCTATCCGGGGTCCTCTTGCCCTAAACAAGATTTTGATTGCGGGCCCTTTTTGGGCTTCAATATTATCCATCCATCCATCTTCTTCCGCTTATCCGAGGTCGGGTCGCGGGGGCATCAGCTTAAGCAAGAAAGCCCAGACTTCCCTCTCCACAGCCACTTCGTCCAGCTCTTCCCAGGGGATCCCGAGGCGTTCCCAGGCCAGCCGGGAGACATAGTCTTCCCAACGTGTCCTGGGTCTTCCCCGTGGCCTCCTACCGGTTGGACGTGCCCTAAACACCTTCCTAGGGAGGCGTTCGGGTGGCATCCTGACCAGATGCCCGAACCACCTCATCTGGCTCCTCTCGATGTGGAGGAGCAGCGGCTTTACTTTGAGCTCCCTCCGGATGGCAGAGCTTCTCACCCTATCTCTCAGGGAGAGCCCCGCCACCAGGCGGAGGAAACTCATTTCGGCCGCTTGTACCCGTGATCTTGTCCTTTCGGTCATAACCCAAAGCTCATGACCATAGGTAAGGATGGGAACGTAGATCGACCCGTAAATTGAGAGCTTTGCCTTCCGGCTCAGCTCCTTCTTCACCACAACGGATCGATATAGTGTCCGCATTACTGTAGACGCCGCCTGTCGATCTCACAATCCACTCTTCCCTCACTCGTGAACAAGACTCCTAGGTACTTGAACTCCTCCACTTGGGGCAGGGTCTCCGCCCCAACCCGGAGATGGCATTCCACCCTTTTCCGGGCGAGAACCATGGACTCGGACTTGGAAGTGCTGATTCTCATCCCAGTCGCTTCACACTCGGCTTCAATATTACTATATTATTATTATTATTATTATTATTATTAGACTGCTGAATGGCCCCACTCCACCATACACACACCCAGTATGTTTACATGCATTAAAAACTACTGTATTTTCTGGACTATAAGGCGCACTTAAAATCTTTTTTTTCCCCTCAAAACTCGACGATGCGCCTTATAACCCGGTGCCCCTAATGTAAGGAATACGTTTGGTTGAGCTTACCCACCTCAAAGCTATTTTAATTGGTACATGATGTAATGATAAGTATGACCAGTAGATGGCAGTCAAACATAAGAGATAAGTGTAGGCTGCACTATGAAGGCAATATGTCTCAAGTAAACCACACTAACATGTTAAATGTTTCATTGAAAATATAGAACATTACACACGGCGCTCAAAAATCTATCAAAATGTTTTAGTACGACTTTGGTAAGCTATAAGGTCGCACCGCTTGAAGGATTGTCGGCGCATTAAACATACGAGTGTCAGGCTTGTCCCTGACAGTTTGGTTAAGTTTTAGTTTTTCCTCTGTGTTTGTTTTATTTCCTGTCAGCACTCTTATTTTGGTTCAGTTTCCTGTTTGTCTCTCTGACTGCTGTCCCCTCAGCTGTGGCTGATTGGCACCTGGCCACACCTGGTGTCAATCAGCCAGCTGCTATTTATACCTGCCCTGCCCTCCTGTCACTGCTGGATTATTGTCATGAATACTTATCAGTAATACTTGTAGCTCCTACCTGTTACTTGTCTCTGTTCCTGTATGTCGTGGACTGCTTTCTGTCTTTTTGTTCCTAGTTCCTGTTTGCTGGATCCTGTTTCCCGTTTTCCAGTTTGGCGTTCCTGGTTTGTGTCTTTTCTTTAGTTTTACTTTTGGACATTAAATAATGTTTTCCCGCTCAATGCCTATCATCATCTCTGCATCTTGGGGTTCGTCACCAACACAATGTGACAGAATAATCCAGCCTAATACGAACCTTGCAGAGATTTCCATGGCGGAGAGGCTTGATGGGATTGTAGCGCTAATGGCTAAATTGAAGAGGAGTTTGGCCGCATTTCAAACCCTCTCCCACCCATCCCTTTCGTCTGTGGGCCTGTCTGGGGATGTCTGGGATCCGTCCCTTGAGGGGGGGGGCTATGAGTGGCTGTGCAGCTGGGGAGGCACAGCTACTCCTCACCCCAGTGGGTCTGCAACAGATGCCACCATGCAGTCCGGTGGGCCAGCAGACGCCACCATGCACTTCCGTGGGCCAGCAGATGCCACCATGCACTCCGGTGGGCCAACAGACACCACCATGCACTCCGGTGGGCCAGCAGACGCCACCATGCACTCCGGTGGGCCAGCAGACGCCACCATGCACTCCGGTGGGCCAGCAACAGACGGCGCCATCATCTCCGGTGGGTCTGCAACAGACGGCGCCATCATCTCCTGTGGGTCTGCAACAGACGGCACCATCATCTCCGGTGGGTCTGCAACAGACGGCACCATCATCTCCGGTGGGTCTGCAACAGAAAGCGCCATCATCTCCGGTGGGTCTGCAACAGACGGCGCCATCATCTCCGGTGGGTCTGCAACAGACAGCGCCATCATCTCCGGTGGGTCTGCAACAGACGGCGTCATCATCCTCTCCGGTGGGTCTGCAATAGACGGTGCCATCATCCTCTACGGTGGGTCTGCAACAGACGGCGCCACCATCGTCTCCGGTGGGTCTGCAACAGACGGCGCCACCATCGTTTCCGGTGGGCCAGCAGAGGGCGCCACCATCGTCTCCGGTGGGCCAGCAGAGGGCGCCACCATCGTCTCCGGTGGGTCCTCCCACGCCGGCAGACGAGCCGCCTCACCAATTGCGGCGGCGTTCAACTCGCCGTCGCCACCTTAACTCTTCCCCGCTGGTTGCGGGGACACTTGGCCTGGTGGCCCACCTCCTTGTCCTCCCTCCACCCACCCGTGACTTTGGACTGTTTTTTTTTTGGGGGGGGGGGGGGATTCTAAAACGTCTGGTATCCGTTATGAGAAGGGGGGCTACTGTCAGGCTTGTCCCTGACAGTTTGGTTAAGTTTTAGTTTTTCCTCTGTGTTTGTTTTATTTCCTGTCAGCACTCTTATTCTGGTTCAGTTTCCAGTTTGTCTCTCTGAGTGCTGTCCCCTCAGCCGTGGCTGATTGGCACCTGGCCACACCTGGTGTCTATCAGCCAGCTGCTATTTATACCTGCCCTGCCCTCCAGTCACTGCTGGATTATTGTCATGAATACTTGTCAGTATTACTTGTAGCTCCTACCTGTTACTTGTCTCTGTTCCTAGATGCCATGGACTGCTTTCTGTCTTTTTGTTCCTAGTTCCTGTTTGCTGGATCCTGTTTCCCGTTTTCCGCTTTGGCGTTCCTGGTTTGTGTCTTTTCTTTATTTTTACTTTTGGACATTAAATAATGTTTTCCCGCTCAATGCCTATCATCATCTCTGCATCTTGGGGTTCGTCACCAACACAATGTGACAACGAGTATGTAGAGGTTGCCCTCTAGTGGGTTCTTCGGACCACCACACACAGCCAGGAGAGCCCGTAATTCAGGGTATAACACTGTTTATTTTCATAGAATAGTGCAAGGCTTTTGTTTTTCAGCGAATTGTCTTTATCTCCTACGTCCGCTCAGCAGCACCTCCAACTCCAACTCCAACTACTTGTCTCATCCGGCTGCTGCTAATAAAGACGACAGGTGATTAGATAACAAGGCCCACCTGTGCCATCTACGCACCTGTCGCTGTCTTTGAGGCCGGTCCTGGCACACCCCGTTCCGCGGCAGGCCCGCAGGCCACGCCCCCCTCCACAGGGTATTATTATGATGTGTGTATAAGGTAAGACATATTATCTGACGTTTTGTTTCGCAATATTATGCAAAAGCAACTTTTCTTACTGTCTTGTACCTACTGATCTGTATTTGGGATCTGCATAAATCCTAAAAAATTGCGCGCGTCCGCCTTTGTAGTCCGTGTCAACACCGTTGTCGATAAGCTTCTTCTTTTTTCTCTATCGTCTTGTCATGGGACATTCATCCTCCGTTATTACCATTTCTAATATAAAGTAGTGTAAAGTTCTTATTTATATATGTCAGTAAACTCGCCATGAAAGCGCTAAAACATACCGGTGTAGTGAGTTTACATTATTCACCCAAGGAACTTTAGTTATTAGAGTTCCGGTCGGACGGTTTTTCACGAGACACATTTCCGGCGTTGTTGTGAGAAGATGCTGCTCCGTTATTGATTTAAGTAAAGTCTGAATGTCATTAAAACAGTTAGCTCCATCTTTTGACACTTCTTCCACTCCCGTCCTTGCACGCTACACCGCTACAACAAAGATGACGGGGAGAAGACGCTGCCGAAGGTGAGCCACGTAAATAAGACCGCCCACAAAACGGCGCATCCGTTATGTACACCACAGGGCAGTGTTTTCAATTTAGAAAAAAATATATAATAATATGACCCTTTTATGTGCCCTCCAATCCGGTGCGCCTAATATATGAAAAAAGTAAAAAAAAAATAGACCATTCATCGGCGGTGCGCCTTATAATCCGGTGCGCCCTATGGTCCGGAAAATACGGTAATTGACTTAATTTGGTTGAAACAAGATTTTTAAAACACATGTAAAAAACCCTTAATAAGGTTTTTGCATGGAAACAAACTAACTTTATTAAGGTTATTTCTGATTATTTTATTAATGTAGGTTCATCATGAATGGATGATTATTATAACACATCTTTATTATAATAATTAGTCCATCTACCCTGTCTTTATAAACTTGTGATGCCTCAGGTTCGAATTTTAATCAAGGTTCTTTTGAACGCATTACAGTTATGCGCTACGAGATGTAAAAGTGAAACTTAAACATAAATGACGCTGCCACATATAAATGTTTTATATGTGTACCTTTCTTCTACTGCTCAGCCTTATGTGTGAATGCATAAATGTGAGCTTTGATGATGTCGTATTTTACAACTGACGTATTTTAAATAAAAGAAAAAAAGTCTTCAAACTTAACAAAAGCCCAGGCCATGATCATGTCGCCTCCCTTCGTGAAGATTGCAATGCAATGTGTGGGCTCATCTACGCTCAAGGTCGTGGTGGCACGTCATTGTTCCAGATTTCGGTCCTGTAGAGTTTCATCAGAACTTCTGTGTATCTCGAGATGATGTGATTTAGCCTGAAATGTTGAGGAGTGACACATTTTTTTGCACGTATCCCTACGGAAAAAAGGAGTGACTGATGCTATTTGGAAGCTGGAGGAAAATACAGGATGATAAGCCATATGTTCGGAGTGGACCTCAGCTCTGTGTTCAACTGCCTACAGAACTTCTGCAATATGGCCATCAGTGATTGGATTCCTCTTCACCTGGCAAGCCCCGATGCTAGTAAGTTAAAAGAGATGGCCACTTATTTTCAAAACTGTTGGGAGGCACGGCAGTGTGTGGGTGCCATTGATGGAAGTCATATTCACATAATAGCGCCTGAAGAGTTTGTCCGGGAGTACTACAACTAGGAAAGATGGCAGTCCATCATTTGGAGTTGTACAAAACCCAAAACTAGTGAAGTTGGCACGTCGTTTAAGTCGGAAAGAAAAACATAATACAATGATTTGCAAATCCTTTTCAACTTATATTCAATTGAAGAAACTGCAAAGACAATATATTTAATGTTCGAACTGAGAAACAAACATTTTGTTTTGCAAATAATCATTAACTTAGAATTTAATGGCAGCAACACATTGCATAAAAGTTGAAAACCGTTTATCAACAACACCCAGAAACGCTGTCGGCTTCGCTGGGCCTGAGCTCATATAAGATGGACTGAGACAAAGTGGAAAAGTGTTCTGTGGTCTGACGAGTCCACATTTCAAATTGTTTTTGGAAACTGTGGATGTCGTGTCCTCCGGACCAAAGAGGAAAAGAACCATCCGGATTGTTATAGGCGCAAAGTTGAAAAGCCAGCATCTGTGATGGTATGGGGGTGTATTAGTGCCCAAGACATGAGTAACTTTCACATCTGTGAAGGCGCCATTAATGCCGAAAGGTACATACAGGTTTTGGAGCAACATATGTTGCCATCCGAGCAACGTTACCATGGACGCCCCTGCTTATTTCAGCAAGACAATGCCAAGCCACGTGTTACATCAACGTGGCTTCATAGTAAAAGAGTGCGGGTACTAGACTGGCCTGCCTGTAGTCCAGACCGTCTCCCATTGAAAATGTGTGGCGCATTATGAAGTCTAAAATAGCACAACGGAGACCCCCGGACTGCTGAACAACTTAAGCTGTACATCAAGCAAGAATGGGAAAGAATTCCACCTGAGAAGCTTAAAAAATGTGTCTCCTCAGTTCCCAAACGTTTACTGAGTGTTGTTAAAAACAAAGGCCATGTAACACAGTGGTGAACATGCCCTTCCCAACTACTTTGGCACGTGTTGTAGCCATGAAAGTTTATGAGTTTGAACATCAAATATCTTGTCTTTGTAGTGCATTCAATTGAATATGGTTTGAAAAGGATTTGCAAATCATTGTATTCCGTTTATATTTACATCTAACACAATTTCCCAACTCATATGGAAATGGGGTTTGTATATACAGTATATATATACTAATTGATGCTTTTGTCTGTTTTCAGGCAACCGATGCTAGACAATGCTAATGTGATGAAATGCATGATGAAAAATACCCTTTGTTATATAAACCCATTTTCTTGAGAACTGAAGCCTTCTCAGTGCATTTGTCATGTCTGTGATCATGTTTTGTTTAAGTTATGTCCTGTTTGGTTTTTGGACTCTTTTTGGTTCCTGTTTACGCTCCATTGTTTTGTTTCCATGACTACTCTTTGGTTTCACCTGTCATGCATTTGGACTCACGCACCGGACTCATTTGGACACACGCACCTGTGTTAATCATGTCAATACTTTTTAAGCCTGTCATTTTCAGTTGGTCGTCCTGGCGACATTGACATTATTCATGCTCTGCTCCAACATTACTTCTGCGCACTTCATGCCATGATTTACCTCTGCTTTCTTCATGCCATGTCACAGTAATTGTTTTGTTTCATGTCCATAGTTTTTGCCCAAGTGCTAGTTTTTTTGTTTTCATTAGTCAAATTGTATCTCCGCCTTGTGCGCGCCTTTTGTTTATTCCTTTTTGAGTAATAGAATAAATCATGTCATGATGTCATTTTGTCATGATGCCTCACGCCATGTCCACTCCAATTTCTCTTGCATCTCGGGAAAACAAACCCCCCACAGTCCACGTCGTGACAGTATTGGTGTTGGTCAGCTTCTACAGTATGTATAGACTGCATTCATGTATGCATATGATTATGTATGTATACACTGGTTGCGATCGCCGGTGTCTATATTGTATACATCCATCCATCCATTTTCCACCGCTTGTCCCTTATGGGGTCGCAGGGGGTGCTGCAGCCTATCCAGCTGCACACGGGTGGAAGGCGGTGTACACCTTGGATAAGTTGCCACCTCATCGCAGGGCCAACTCATACAGTCTTAGCAAAACAAAAACAACTACCAAACAAAGCTGCGGGGCGGGGACAAAAGTGTAGCCAGCGTCAGGGGGCGTGGTAATGAGGGCTTCATGACAAGGAGGCAGACAGAACCTGCAGGATCGTTGCTTCAGTAGCAGCGGAGATCCGCGTCCCCGTGCCGGGTGTCGCTGCGGCTTGCGAGGCGGGCGTCCACGAAATGGCCACCTTTTTGGCCGATGAGGAGGTCGACGTGAGCGGGATCCAAACCTCAGCAGGTGCGGAGATCCACGCTCGAGTCCCGTCCATTAAGCGGCCATCGGCTCAGTGCTCGGTCGGCCGTTGTGCAGGTCGAACGCAGAGCGGGCGCTTAGTCGGAAGTTGTCGCCCTGCGGGAGGTGACAGTATTGGCGGAAGCAAGCATTCTGGAGATGATGTCCAGAGCAGAACCACGGAACGCAGAACTGGTGACGCCCCCACGGAGGAAGAGGAGGGCGGCGGGCTGGCCTGACGTAGAGGTTGTGGTGACGGGCTCGTTGGGCGACGAGACTGCAGCGGCGGGTTCGCAGGAGGAGACGATGTGTGGCGGAGAACAGCTAGTAGTAGCCCTCCTTTGCGAAGCGGATGTCAGACGCTTTCTTTTTATTGGAGGAAGGAGCTGTTAGTCGGTGGGATCCTCTGCCGTAGAAGCCAGGGAAAGGCGGAAGGGGGCTAGGAGGAGGGACACTCACGCGTCATGTGCCGAGTCCCACCAGGATGCTAGCAGAAACCATCACTAGACCAGCATGAAGTACCGCCCCAAGTTCACAAGGCACCAGCACCGGACGAGGTTGGGCTAGAGTCAGTAACAAAGAAACAAAACAATCTTCAAGCCCTGACTGGAGGGCGAGGCAGGCATAAATAGAAGCCAGCTGATTGGCAACCATGACCAGGTGTGGCCAGGCTGCCAATGAAAGGAAAAGCGCTCAGGAAGACAGACAAGACATGGAACATTTTATTTGTATTAATATTTCATTGAAAAAAACGCTAAAATGAATGTTTAATAAAGCGGAAGTCCGTGTTTTCGTGGACATTTCACATGGCTGTAAGTCACAAAGGGTGCTGTCACATTTTGGTGGTCTGCACATTTCTCGGGAATGTCTTATTTATGTGATCCAACACTCACAAATCTGTTTAAATGTGCTGTTTCAGAGCAAAAGTTAGTAGACAGGACTACTGGCTACTTTTTAAGAAATATTTTGCTGCTACCTAAGTGGACCACACCTTTTATGTGTCTGCTTGTGATGACTGATTGTTTATTCTTATTGTTTCATGGACTATAATTGGACAACCGACTGGTGCCTGGGAGTTAAAGCTCTGAGATGGAGCAGATGTTCTGGAAACTTGCTAAAGTTATTTTGATCTCTAGCAATTAGGACGGTCTGTGGGCGGAACTTATGGCATTTACTGAAGCTGGAGGCGTGTCTTAATGAAATGAAACAATGGCTGTCCGCTAACTTTTTGCAACTCAACGCCAAGAAAACGGAAATGCTGATTATCGGTCCTGCTAGACACCGACATCTATTTAATAATATCACCTTAACATTTGACAACCAAACATTACACAAGGCGACTCGGTAAAGAATCTGGGTATTATCTTCGACCCAACTTTCTCGTTTGAGTCCAGAGTCGAGACCCGGGGTGGACCGTTCACCTGTGCATCGGTTGGGGACATCTCTGCGCTTCTGACCCGTCTACGCTCGGGATGGTCTCCGGCTGGCCCCACTATGGACTGGACTCTCACTATTATATTAAATCCACTATGGACTGGACTTTCACAATATTATACTAGACCCACTCGACGTCCATTGCATCCGGTCTCCCCTGGGGGGCGGGTCACCCACATCTGCGGTCCTCTCCAAGGTTTCTCACAGTCATTCTCATCGACGTCCCACTGGGTTGTGAGTTTTTCCTTGCCCTTATGTGGGCTCTGAACCGAGGATGCCGTTGTGGCTTGTGCAGCCCTTTGAAACACTTGTGATTTAGGGCTATATAAATAAAATTGATTGATTGATACTGTAGCAATAGCTAGGCCAAGGATTTAAATTATGCTGCCAATTTAAAGCATAACAACAATTAGAGAAACCGCTCGTATCTTAAAATACTCGGAATGTGAGGTACCACAGTATGTTATACATTCAGAATTTTATTCATATGTCATAGCTGTAATAATGCTGCTCTTCTCTCTATGGATTCACTTTTGACATATTTAAGTCCAGCCTCAGCAAATATTCGGTAAACAAATGTAAATCGCAGATGGAGGTGGGTGTCATATAAAATTTAGCCTAGGGCTTCACATTTGGGTGGGGCAGACACTCTCACTGGGGGTTGCCTTTTATATGATGATAAATAAAAGCATTTGTAAATTCCTGCAACTATGTTCAGATCAGTCAACAGGACTTTGAGGGAAAAGACCTTCAATTGTCAACACGTCCTTGTCCAATGAAAGGGAGGGATTAAGATAGGGGATTAGGGGATTAGGGGAGTGTGTCTATGCATGAATATAAGCCTTGTTCAAATACACATGCTCTGTACTGATTTTGAATGAGGCAACTCCACCATTTGGTAGATTCCCAGGAAAGTTACAGAAATCTAATATTACTTCAATCCAGATCATCTTGGCACCAAAAAAGTAACAAGACATGGGTGTGGATTACCCACATAACGTATTTTCCGGACCATAGGGCGCACCGGATTATAAAGCGCACTGCCGATGAATGGTCTATTTTCTATCGTTTTTCATATATAAAGCGCGTTAAAGGAGTCATATTATTATTATTATTATTATTATTTTTAATTGTAACACTTCCTTGTGGTCTACATAACATGTAATAGAGGTTCTTTGGTCAACATAACATGTAATAGAGGTTATTTGGTCAAAACCGGATCCCCTCAACGCAGTCAAGGCGATGAGTGGATCCGGTTTGGTGGCTGCAGGATTAGGTCTCTGCTTTTTGCAGATGATGTGGTCCTGATGGCTTCATCTGGCCCGGATCTTCAGGTCTCGCTGGATCGGTTCGCAGCCGAGTGTGAAACGACTGGGATGAGAATCAGCACCTCCAAGTCCGAGTCCATGGTTCTCGCCCGGAAAAGGGTGGAATGCCATCTTCGGGTTGGGGAGGAGACCCTTCCCCAAGTGGAGGAGTTCAAGTTCCTCGGAGTCTTGTTCATGAGTGAGGGAAGAGTGGATCGTGAGATCGACAGGCGGATCGGTGCGGCATCTTCAGTACTGCGGACGCTGTATCGTTCCGTTGTGGTGAAGAAAGAGCTGAGCCGGAAGGCAAAGCTCTCAATTTACCGGTCGATCTACGTTCCCATCCTCACCTATGGTCATGAGCTTTGGGTTATGACCGAAAGGACAAGATCACGGGTACAAGCGGCCGAAATGAGTTTCCTCCACCGGGTGGCAGGGCTCTCCCTTAGAGATAGGGTGAGAAGCTCTGTCATCCGGGAGGAGCTCAAAGTAAAGCCGCTGCTACTCCACATCGAGAGGAGCCAGAAGGGGTAGTTCGGGCATCTGGTCAGGATGCCACCCGATCGCCTCCCTCGGGAGGTGTTTCGGGCACGTCCGACCGGTAGGAGGCCACGGGGAAGACCCAGGACACGTTGGGAAGAATATGTCTCCCGGCTGGCCTGGGAACGCCTCGGGATCCCCCGGGAGGAGCTGGACGAAGTGGCTGGGGAGAGGGAAGTCTGGGCTTCCCTGCTTAGGCTTCTGCCCTTGCGACCCAACCTCGGATAAGCGGAAGAAGATGGATGGATGGATGGATGGATGGATGCATGGATTATGTTTTACAGATCACCTTCATGCCGCTTTCTGACAGTCGCTTCCGGATGCGCCGTTTTGTGGGCGGTCTTATTTACGTGGCTCACCTTCGACAGAGTCTTCTCCCAGTCATTTTTGATGTAGCGTGCAAGGACGGGGGTGGAAAAGATGGAGCTAGCTGTTTTATTGACATTCAGACTTTACTTAAACCAATAACGGAACAGCATCTCCTCATCCGAAAACAACAACTAGGCAGGAAATCTGTCCTGTGAAAAAAACGTCCGACGGGAACTCTCTAACTAAAGTTCCTTGGGCGAATAATGAAAACTCACTACACGCGTATGTTTTAGTGCTTTCATGGCGAGTTTACTGACAGATATAAGTAAGAACTTTACACTACTTTATATTAGAAATGGCAACAGCAAGAGAATGAATGTCCCATAACACGAAGATAGAGAAAAAGAAGTGTATCGACTACGGAGTCCCACGGACTACTAAGGCGGACGCACGCAATTTTACAGGATTTATGCAGATCCCAAATACAGATCAGCAGGTACCAGAAGGTAAGAAAAGTTGCTTTTGCACAAGGTTGCGAAACAAATCGCCATATAATGTCTTACCTTATACACACACCATAATAACACTTGTATGTTTATCCATCAAGCGGTGCGGCTTCATAGCTTACCAAAGTCGTACTAAAACATTTTGATAGATTTTTGAGCGCTGTGTATAATGTTCTATAATTTCAATGGAACATATAAAATGTTGGTGTTGTTTACTTGTCATATTGCCATCATAGTGCAGTCTACACGTATCTCTTATGTTTGACTGCCATCTACTGGACACATTTATTATTACACCATGTACCAACTAAAGTTGCTTAGAGGTCAGTAAGCAAAAGCAGAATTATTCCGTACATTAGGCGCACCGGGTTGTAAGGCGCACTGTCGAGTTTTGAGGAAAAAAATGATTTTAAGTGCGCCTTATAATCTGGAAAAAACAGTACTTATGTTCAACTGGACAATTCAAAATAATGTAAATTCAAGCATTATTCTGTGCATTGATGACAGTTTCTCTCTCTCTTTAAGGATGTCTTCACTTTGTAGAACAAAATGCCATTATCGCCTTGCTGAAATTGCCAGGGTCCACAATAAATCAATGAGCCATTAAAGTATGTAGTTTACTATCAGAGGTTGGTCATTTTGCTGCCTATTTTTTATCTCCATGCTGTCTGCAATCTCCCACCTCCTTTCACTTTAGGAATGTGTTTAAGTGAATAAGGGAAGTGCAGGCATGAGCATGACGGCACTCATAAATCTGTAATGTCACTTCAGATTGGCGCATTCAAAGTGTGTCACCCCCAAGAATTTAAAACTGCTGACCCCCTCCACCACCTCAGAGTCGATGGAGAGAGGTCTGTGGTTCTTGAGTCCCTAGCTTTGAAAATACACAATAATTTCCCTGGTCTTTTTGATGTTTAAGACCAGGTTATTGTTGGCCAGATGTTGCACCTCATTCCTATAATTCGTCTCATTGTCACTGGTGATGGGTCTAAAGACCGTGGTGTCGTCTGCGAACTTGACAATGAGGGGCATAGATGAACACAGTGTAGAGCAGGGGGCTCAGCACACAGCCCTGAGGGGCCCCTGTGTTGACGACAAGGGTGGAGGAAGTGTTATTGTCCACTCTGACACTCTACCATCCATTGGCATTATTAGCAGAAAACAATGATTAAAATAGTCGCAATCTATGATACAAATGTTGTAAGATATCACAGTTGTTGTAGAAAATTAAAAGATAATGATAAAAAAAATATTACTTATGACTCAACTGTGTCTGTGGATTTGAAAATTGTTCTCTTCGTCTTTTTCCCCTCCTTCCCCATCACATACGGACAATTGTTCCCCAGCTCGCATAGTTTTCTGTTTGCATTAATTATGCATACAAAGAAACTTGATGTTGCATTTCGGATGTATTGTCTGGTCATTACCAGGCACATGGGTGCTGTATCTGTCACCGTTGCACTTATTTTATTGAAAAAATTAACACTCAAGTCATTATTTTCTTAGCCTTCACTGTTTAGTACCGGTATGTATTTTGATACTTTTTAGTATTTTTCCAATTAAGGGGGACCACAAAAAAAATGCCATTATTGGCTTTGATTTAACAAAAAACTCTTACGGCACATAAACATATGTTTCTTGTTGCAATCGAAGGACAATTTTGTCCTTGAATAAAATAGTGAACATACTAGACAACTTGTCTTTTAGTAGTAAGTAAGCAAACAAAGGCTCCTAAATTGTCTGCTGACGTATGCGGTAACATGTTGTGTAATTTCTTGTGAGGAACTCGCATGGCTGCAATTGTGGACCGGTGTGGACCGGCTGTCAATCAACGGCAGGTAAGGAAAAAACAGTGCTCTGCGGAACAAACAGGAAATAGAACAAAATAAGAGCACTGACAGGAGTAAATACGTTTGTACCAAAACAAGGAAACAAACAGAAATGAAGTGACAGATCGTCACAGGAGCCCCCCTCAAGGAACATATTCCAGATGTTCCCTGGAAACAAGAACGGAAAAAACTCCAAAAGTTAAGGGAGGGCGGAGGGAGGACTTGGAGAGGTGGAAGTGCGTGGTACTGGAGCACCAGCAGCTGCAAAGGTCCACACGCGGGTTCTGCGGATCGCTGCCGACAGCGCAGAGGAAGCCCACAACACGGCCCCATCTTTGGCCAACGAGGAGGAGGTCGCGCAGCCGGCATCGACGATGATGACGACAGCGTCGTGGGAGAAGCCATCGACGAAGACACTGACAATGAAGATGGCGGCGCTCTACAAAAGCCCATCAGAGATGATGTCTTCATGGGACGAGACGATGGCGGGGATGACAGCTTTGTGTTCTTCACTGCACCGCTGCCGGTGGTAGCCCCCACTCCACTATGCGGAAGTCAGACGCCGTCCACCACTGGGAGAAGGAGTAACCAGTTGTCGTGTCCCCCGGTTCAAAAACCCGGGACAGGCAGGGGGGGCCAGGAGGAGGGAAAACGACAAGTCCCTTGCCGAGTCCCAGCAGGAGGCCAGGAGGGACATCACGGTAGGCTCCACAGTAGCCTTCACCGGACTGGCAGGACGAGCGGGTGCTGGCAGGGAGAGCAGCTGTGGTGCAGCTGCTGGAAGCCGCCTTGTAGCAGGAACGGGTGCTGGGGATTCAGCCAGTGTTGGTCATTGTGGCGCCACGACCGTCGCAAGATGCGGGGCTGCGACCGCGTGTGACGCGGTGTGGGAACCGGTGGTCGACGCGCCGGGGAAGATGGCAGCGGTGGCCGCGCCGGTCGGAGATCCGGAACCGGCTGCCGAACCGGAAGGAGCGAAGGCGGCGGTGGCCGAACTGGTCGGAGATCCGGAACCGGCGGCTGAGTCGGGAGGGACATAGGCGGCGATGGCCCTGCCGGTCGGAGAGCCGGAACTGGCGGTCGAGGTAGACGGAGAAGGTCCGAGCCTGCTGTGGGCTGGGACCGCACATCCATCCATCCATCCATCTTCTTCCGCTTATCCGAGATCGGGTCGCGGGGGCAGCAGCCTAAGCAGAGTAGCCCAGACTTCCTTCTCCCCAGCCACTACGTCCAGCTCTTCCTGTGGGACCCCGAGGCGTTCCCAGGCCAGCCGGGAGACATAGTCTTCCCAACGTAGGACCGCACAAACCTGGCTTTTAAGTCCTCCACGAATTGTGCGGTCCAGAACATCGGCTGTGCGTCGTCGACAGGGGTTCTTGCGAGGTCCCAGTCTGGCTCGAAGATCATGTGAGGAACTAGCATGGCTGCAATTTTTTGGGACACCAAGATGCAGGAACCAGCAGACCATGAACAGGTAAGATGTTTTTATTATCATCAACAGAAAGGAAGCAGTCTTGCACGTAAACGTTCCACAACATAAAATGATAATCGAGCACTGAGGAGTGCTCGAGACAAGGCATAAATAGGACACGCTGATTGGCAGCCGGTGTGGACCGCCTGCCAATCACCGGCAGGTGAGGAAAAAACAGTGCTCCGCGGAACAAACAGGAAATGGAACAAAATATGAGCACTGACAGGAAGTAAATATAAAAACAAGGAAACAAATAGAAATGAAGTGACAGATCGTCACAATTTGTCATTCTATTATTTTGTCAAAATTATAAAGAACAAACTCAAAAAAAATATTATTAATCTACTTGTTAATTTACTGTTAATATCTGTTTACTTTCTGTTTTAACATGTTCAATCTACACTTCTGTTAAAATGTAATAATCACTTATTATTCTGTTGTTTGTATACTTTACTTTAGTTTTGGATGATACCACACATTTTGGTATCGATCCCTTAAAGGGATCGATACTTTCAGTGTGTATGATCAATGTATGATCCTACAGGATATTGGTAGAGTGGCCGTGCTAGCAACTTGAGGGTTACAGGTTCGATCCCCGCTTCCGCCATCCTAGTCACTGCCGCTGTGTCCTTGGGCAAGACACTTTACCCACCTGCTCCCAGTGCCACCCACACTGGTTTAAATGTAACTCAGATTTTGGGTTTCATTATGTAAAAGTGCTACGAGTCACTCGAGAAAAGCGCTATATAAATTCAAAAAGAGGACTTTGGACTCAATGCAGGTAGTAATGGGGAGCCAATGAAGTGTGCAGAGGATGTTAGAATAATTATGTGTAAGTTATCACACAACTCGTATGCTTAAAGGCCGTTACTATAGTTTTAATCAATTGTGCTGAAGTTGTACTTTTCTATCTGTGCAAAGGGACAACTTGCAATCTTGGATTGCGAGTGGTCTCGTATCAGTGTTCGTGTCCAGACCCGGCCTGCTGACTGCCAAGAGCGAACATCGAGTACCGTGACGCAGACAAAGCAGAGACGGGGCAATATCACGAGTGTCAGCACATTTAAATTTCTGAATAATCATATATTGTGGCTAACTGGGGCTGCTGAAATTACCCACCTTCCTTCAGAAGCAGCCTCAGTGATGTAACCAGGGACCTCCCAAATAAGTAGAGGAGCACGTGGGACTGTACCTTAGAGCATAGGTTGGAACTGTAACTAAGTGTACAGCCCAATACATCTCTTCCCATGAGTAAAATTTAACTCTGTCTCTGCATGATTCCTTGCTTCTTGTCTGTTTAATAAATGTCATCAGTGTTTGAACCTGACAGAGGATAGGGGTCATATGTTCCTATTTCCGCACCATCATCAGGACCCTGGCAGCGCTGTTCTTGACATACTAGAGCTTTTGGAGGCTCCTGCCAGGGATCCTGATGAGGAATGCGTTACAGTGATCCAACCTGGAGGAGACAAAGGCATGGACAAGCTTCTCTGCAGAAGGGAGAGGAAGGGACGGAGTTTGGAGATGTTACGGAGATGAAAGAAAGGACGTTTTGCAGATGTGGGTGACATGGTTGTCTAAGGAGAGGTGGGGGTCAAACTTGACCTCAAGGTTGGTAACGGAGGGAGGGAGAGGAAAGTTGTGGCCAAAAAAGGAAACTATGGTTATGTAGAAAGAACAGAGTTTTTGAGGAGTACTGGTTTGCACCCCCAGCGACCCCAAAAGGGACAAGCAGTAGAGAATGGATGGATAGAAGGATGGTTTGGATGGCTTCTGTTTTTGAGCAGTTAGGCTGCAGGAGGTTTTGACTCATGCATGCGTTTATCTCCTCCAGACAGGAGCTGAGACGAGCAACATTGGCAGACGGGGACCCCAGAGGTTAAGACCTTAAGGTAGAGTTGTGTGTTGTCAGCATAGCAGTGGAAATTAATTATATGTCTGCTGACGACACACCCGAGGGGAGGCATGTAGATCAGAGATGTCAAATAGGCGACCCAAAGAGGTTCATTCCTGTCCCCGAGATGAGTTTGCTAAGTGTAAAATTGAATCAATCAATCAAAGTTTATTTATATAACCTTTAATCACGAGTGTCTCAAAGGGCTGCACAAGCCACAACAACATCCTCGGCTCAAATCCCATGGGCATAGGTAACTTACATCTATGAAAGCACCATTAATGCTGAAAGGTTATGGAGCAACATATGTTGCCATCCAAGCAATGTTATTATGGACGCCCCTGCTTATTTCAGCAAAACAATGCCAAGCCACGTGTTACAACAGCGTGGCTTCATAGTAAAAGACTGGCCTGCCTGTAGTCTAGACCTGTCTCCCATTGAAAACATGTGCCGCAATATGAAGCCTAAAATACCACAAGGGAGACCCCGGACTGTTGAACAACTTAAGCTGTACATCAAGCAAGAATGGAAAATAATTCCACCTGAAAAGCTTCAAAAATTGGTCTCCTCAGTTCCCAAAGGTTTACTGAGTGTTGTTAAAAGGAAAAGCCATGTAACACAGTGGTAAAAATGCCCCTGTGTCAACTTTTTTGCAATGTGTTGCTGCCATTAAATTCTAAGTTAATGATTATTTGCAAAAAAAAATAAGAATTTCTCAGTTCGGACATTAAGTATCTTGTCTTTGCAGTCAATTCAATTGAATATAATTCGAAAAGGATTCACAAATCATTGTATTCTGTTTTTATTTACAAACTACACAATGTGCCAACTTCACTGGTTTTGGGTTTTGTAGACGGCGAAGAGGGTTGGAGCGAACACGGAGCACTGGGGGGACCCCACAGGTGACAGTGTTAGGGCGAGATTTAGCATCCCCCAGGACCTCGTGCTTGGTCCTGTCAGTGAGGTAGGAGTGGAACCAGTGAAGGGCAGTGTCAGAGAGGCCAATGAAGTGCTGGAGACGGTGGAAGAGGATGTTGTGGTCAATGGTCGAGAAGAATGAGACAAGATGTGAAACCGGAGTCAGAGGCCATTAGCAGATCCTCGGTGACTCTGATGAGAGCGGAAACTGGGTTGGAATTTTTCATAAAGCTAATTTGATTTGAGATGGTTGTGAAGCTGGATGGAAAAAAAATGTTCCTAGGATTTTGGCAATCAATGGGAGATTAGAAATGGGTTGGTAATTTGACAGAGAAACTGGGTCTAAGGTTTTTTTTTAAGTGCGGGTTTTATCAGAGCTGTTTTAAGGGAGGGAGGAACGTTGGCTGTTGGGAGAGAAAGATTATTATTTTTGTCATGAGAGGGGTAATGGAAAGGTTGAGTATTTTGAGCAGAGGAGAACGGAGGGGAATCAAGGGAGTATGTGGATGGTTTGGATCTACGGATGATCTTCTCGACTTGCTGCGTTGTAGGGATGACGTGATAAATGTCTGCTGAAAGTTGCTGGGATGTCTCGAATGGGACTATGCGTTTGTATGATAAATGAGCGGTTATTGTCAATTTTGAAGGTGAAAATTTCAAGGAACTTGTTGCAGTTATTGTCTGTATGAGTGTAGTATGGAGTGATCTGAGGTCTGAGAATGTGACTTACTGTAGAGAAGAGTTTCTGGAGTCACCTGGGTTATTGTCGATGATTGTGGAATAGTGTGCTGACCTGGACACAGAAAGGGCTTTTGCGTAAGACCTTTGATGTTCATGGTAGGCCAATTTATGCACCGTCAGGCCGGATCTTACGCTGGCTCACTCCGCCTAACCTTTTCATTTGCCTCAGCTCCTCTGTGTACCATGGGGCAGATCAGGGCCAATTCTCACTTGAAAGAAACCTTGAATATCCGGGTCTTGTCCGGTTTTGTCTTTTAGCTAGCGATAGGCTACGACAAGCCTTCTCCATGTCGCTGGTTTTTCACCATGTCTTCACGAGGTGTGTGTTGAGATCATACTTGCCAACCTTGAGACCTCTGATTTCGGGGGGTGTGGTTGGGGGCGGGGTTAAGAGGGGAGGAGTATATTTACAGCTACAATTCACCAAGTCAAGTATTTCATATATATATATATATATATATATATATATATATATATATATATATATATATATAAAAGAAATACTGTTACGATCCGCTGCCCGGATCATAGTTTGTTTATGTTTGAGTCACATGTGTTTTCAGCACCTTGAGTTTCGTTTATTTCTGTTGCCATGACGGCAGATTGTTTACACCTGCCTCTGGTTAGTGTCCGGGACGCGCACCTGTTGCCCGGGCGCTAATCAGAGGGCTATTTAGTCTTTGCTCTGGCCTCACTCGGACTGGCTTCCTAGTTTGTTCCCATACAACTAATAACGACTACTTAGATTTTATGCTATGCTATTTTTTCCTGCTAGCTCCCACGCTAGTCCTTTTGTTTTGCCTTTTGTGCTACGTGCATGTCTTTTGTTTATTCATCATATGATTTATATTTAAAATAAATCATTTTCCTACCTGCAAGCTGTGTCCGAAGCCGTCTGCATCCTTGGGAGAACCACACCCGCATCACTAAGCGACCACGTCGTTTCAGTAGGAAGCCAGCAAATAACAATTCTCCCGCGGCAGCCATTGAGGAGTTTGACGAAGGTACGTGGGAGGTGTTGCGAGCAATGGAAGCGGAAACTCTTCGCTATTCCCCCTCGGAGCGCCAGGACCTGATATGGGGTCCCAACGGAAAGCTGGTCCCAATCCACTCCGTTTGGCCCGAGGACATCGCCACACCCCCACAGTACGGGACGCGTCAGCGAAGACGGAAGCCGGCCAGAAGGTCTTCCTCTCGCTGTCAAGACGCGCCGCTCCTGCAAACTCCTCCCCCGGACCGAAGCAAGCTACATGCAGCTCAAACTTCCCCTCCTCAGACGTTTGGCAACCCAATCGACCACTTCGCCAAACATTTCTCCGATTGGGCTGTCAGTCACATGGACATTTGCAACTGTGACGTCATTTCATTGGCGCCCCCCGAAGAGGTAACTCCGCCCACTCCCGATGACATCATTGAGCAAGAATTTTTTTTTCCATCTTCTAATTCTTTCTGTTAGCCAATACCAAATGACTTTCATTCTAAGATAAGACATTATCAGGACATTTTTATTAAGTGTAAGTCTAGTCAGTCACATTCTGATTTTCAAACTCCACCTCCAGTGACTTTGGTTCCGCCCCCAGTGACTATTGCTCCGCCCACTGCACATATTTTCTCCCCCTGTTCTCTCACCCAATCTCAAGTGGGGGGTGAGAATAGACAATTTGGACAATTTAAAGAGGAGGAGTATACCCCCCTCCTTACCTCCCCCCACCCACCCTTGAAGACGGTTCCAAACCGCAAAGAGCGCGTCTGGTATCCGCGTCTTGAGGGGGGGGCTAGTACTGGGAACTGTGCTAGTGCGGTGGCACAACTTCGGCGTGCTAAGCCGCAACCACCTGCACGGCCACCGCCACCAGTTTTTTGGCGTGCTAAGCGGCAACCTCCTGCACGACCACCGCCACCAGTTTTTCGGCGTGCTAAGCCGCAACCCCCTGCACGGCCACCGCCACCAGTCTTTCAGCGTGCTAAGCCGCAACCTCCTGCACGGCCACCGCCACCAGTCTTTCAGCGTGCTAAGCCGCAACCTCCTGCACGGCCACCGCCACCAGTCCTTTGGCCTGCTAAGCCACAACCGCCAGCTAGGCCACCTCCAGCTGCACCTCGGCTAGCACCTGTTCCTGCACCTCGGCTGACACACCAAGCTTCGTCTCCAGTACCTCCACCACGCCAAGCTCCACCATGCCAAGTTCCTCGGCTGGTTCCCACACCAGCGCCGGCTCCAAGGCTGGTTCCCACACCAGCGCCGGCTCCAAGGCTGGTTCCCACACCAGCGCCGGCTCCAAGGCTGGTTCCCACACCAGCGCCGGCTCCAAGTCTGGTTCTCACACCAGCACCGACTCCAAGACCAACCCCTGTCCCGGCTCCAAGGCTGGTTCCCACACCAGCGCCGGCTCCAAGGCTGGTTCCCACACCAGCGCCGGCTCCACGGCTGGTACCCACACCAGCGCCGGCTCCACGGCTGGTACCCACACCAGCGCCAGCTCCACGGCTGGTACCAGAACCTGCACCTGCTCCACAGCTGGTACCAGAACCTGCACCTGCCTCCACGGCGACGACGTCTCCTCCTGCCTCCACGGCGACGACGTCTCCTCCTGCCTCCACGGCGACGACGTCTCCTCCTGCCTCCACGGCGACGACGTCTCCTCCTGCCTCCACGGCGACGACGTCTCCTCCTGCCTCCACGACGACGTCGGCTCCTCCTGCCTCCACGGCGACGTCGGCTCCTCCTGCCTCCACGGCGACGTCGGCTCCTCCTGCCTCCACGGCGACGTCGGCTCCTCCTGCCTCCACGGCGACGTCGGCTCCTCCTGCTTCCACGGCGACGTCGGCTCCTCCTGCTTCCACGGCGACGTCGGCTCCTCCTGCTTCCACGGCGACGTCAGCTCTCTCCTCGTCTTCGTCTCAGCGACCTCGAGTGGTCTGGCTGCGCAAGCGGCGCTCTCGGAGGTTTTTTTATGGACGCCAGTGGCGCAAACAGCAGCGACACCCGAGACATAGTCGTAGAACTCTCCGGCTGCTGAACTTCTGGCGCCACTCACGCCCACCTTCTCGGCAGCCACGAATGTGGCCTTTCCGTGGTCGCCCGCCTCGCCTGCGGCAGCGGCGTTCCACTCGCCGCCGCCACCTGACTCTTCCCCGGTGGATTCGGGGACACGTGGCCTGGCGACCCACCACCAAATCCTCCCTCCACCCTCCCTGGACTCTTGAACTGTTTCTTGTTTTTTGGGTTCTAGTTTTATTTCGTGTCAAGGGACATCTGGTATCTGTCTTTTAAGGGGGGGGTACTGTTACGATCCGCTGCCCGGATCATAGTTTGTTTATGTTTGAGTCACATGTGTTTTCAGCACCTTGAGTTTCGTTTATTTCTGTTGCCATGACGGCAGATTGTTTACACCTGCCTCTGGTTAGTGTCCGGGACGCGCACCTGTTGCCCGGGCGCTAATCAGAGGGCTATTTAGTCTTTGCTCTGGCCTCACTCGGACTGGCTTCCTAGTTTGTTCCCATACAACTAATAACGACTACTTAGATTTTATGCTATGCTATTTTTTCCTGCTAGCTCCCACGCTAGTCCTTTTGTTTTGCCTTTTGTGCTACGTGCATGTCTTTTGTTTATTCATCATATGATTTATATTTAAAATAAATCATTTTCCTACCTGCAAGCTGTGTCCGAAGCCGTCTGCATCCTTGGGAGAACCACACCCGCATCACTATGCGACCACGTCGTTTCAAATACTTGACTTTCAGTGAATTCTAGCTATATATATATATATTTATTTTATTATATATATATATATATATATATATATACGTGTGATGAGGTGGCGACTTGTACAGGGTGTACCCCGCCTTCCGCCCGAATGCAGCTGAGATAGGCTCCAGCGACCCCCCGCGACCCCAAAAGGGACAAGCGGTAGAAAATGGATGGATATATATATATATATATATATATATATAAATAAATAAAAGAAATACTTGAATTTCAGTGTTCATTTATTTACACATATACACACATCTACTCATTGTTGAGTTAAGGGTTGAATTGTCCATCCTTGTTCTATTCTCTGTCACTATTTTTCTAACCATGCTGAACACCCTCTCTGATGATGCATTGCTGTGTGGCACGCACAAAAGTGCTTTCATCAAATGCACTAGAGTCTGGAATCTTCCATCTCTCCCTAGCATGGCCCAAAACCGGTCAATCTTTGCTTCCTGAGGAAGATCTTCACTGCCAAGCACTTGGTAATCTACTACTTCTTCCCGGAGGCTATCCAGGTCCAATCGCAGCTGCGGCTTGGAACTTACAAGCGTATTTCTTCATCTTACTCGTCGGCGTCGCCATTTCTGTATCTTCCTCGTTCTTCTGCTTCGTCTCCTTGTTGTGTGCGCAGTTGTGCACTCTCTAAAAGCCGTAGATGTTATTGTCACATATGCATGTATAGTAGATGGCAGTATTGTCCTGTTTAAGAGTGTCACAAAATTGCTGTTTACGGCAGACGAACTGCTTTACGGTAGACGAAAACGTGACTGCTGTTGTTGTGTGTTGTTACCGTGCTGGGAAGACATTAATGAAACTGCCTAACAATAAACCCACATAAGAAACCAAGAACTCGCCCTCGATCATTCTTATAACCTTATAACGTTATAACGTGATTGGGCAGGCACGCTGTTTATATTGTGGGAAATCGGACGTGAAAACAGGCTGTCGACACGTCACTCAGGTCGCATGGAGCTGGAGGTGGCTTGGCCTCCAGCTCCGCCTGAATTTCGGGAGATTTTCGGGAGAAAATTTGTCCCGGGAGGTTTTCGGGAGGGGCACTGAATTTCGGGAGTCTCCCGGAAAATACGGGAGGGTTGGCAAGTATGGTTGAGATCAGTGGTGCCACCGCTCTACTTCAATGCAATTTCACAGTCACTGCATATTGCAAGCCCTGCGATGAAGTGGCGACTTGTCCAGGATGTACCCTGCCTTCCACCCGATTGTAGCTGAGATAGGCTCCAGCGCCCCCCATCACCCCGAAGGGAATAAGCGGTAGAAAATGGATGGATGCATATTGCAAGAGTTTGATCAGGTTTACTGTTCTTTTTAAATAATCCAAATATAGTCCAAACTTAGATTTATTCGTGTCGGTGTCGTACATTTCTGTTACCAGCATAGAGATTAAATTGGATCATGACTTTGTAACCGGGCTATTGGACTGTTTATTTTTCACCTGGGACCTGTCAAACCGATTTCCAATAGATGTCGGTTATTTGTTACACCATTAACAACTATTCTTCTGAAGTATTTGTGACAACTCATTGAGTTATGTACCGTATTTTCCGGACTATGATCCTTTATAGTTTCTCAAAACTCAATAGTGCGCCTTATAACCCGGAATAGGTGTGGGTGAGCTTACCCACCTCTAAACGTTTGTCGCGTTGGACGTGGTGAAAATGGTCTTAAGTTGAAGATGTCAAAAAATGCTATCACTCTGTATAATAATAGCCAAATGTAATGCTTATCTTGATTTAGAAAACCCCACATATGAATTAATGAAGGGCATTCTTATTCAACAGCCATAAATGTCACTTTAAGGTTAGCCGTATAAACAACGCCAACACTGTCATAAACATGTGCCATATTGTCAAACCATACAAAACAACAATGACAAACACATTGCGGGAGAATATTTGCACCGCAACACAACATAAACACAACAGAACAAATACCCAGAATTCCCTGTAGTACCAACTCTTTCGGGACGCTACACTATTTTATTGTGTACATGGTGTAATGATAAGTGTGACCAGTGGATGGCAGTCAAACATAAGATATAAGTCTAAAAAAAACAACACCAATATTTTAAGTGTTCCATTGAAAATATAGAACACATTGCGCTTAAAAATCTATCAAAATGTTTTAGTATGACTTTGGTAAGCTATGAAGCCGCGTCGCTTGAAGGATTGTCGGCGCAATAAACATATGAGTATTATTAAGGTGTGTGTATAAGGTAAGACAAATTATCTGGCGTTTGGTTTCGCAATATCATGCAAAAGCAACTTTTCTTACCTTCTGGTACCTGCTGATCTGTATTTGGGATCTGCATAAATCCTGAAAAATTGTGTGCGTCCGCGCCAACAGCGTAGTTGATAAGCTTCTTCTTTTTCTCCATCTTCTTGTCATGTGACATTCATCCTTTGCTGTTGCCATTTCTAAAAAAAAAGTAGTGTAAAGTTCTTACTTATATCTGTCAGTAAACTCGCCATGAAAGCGCTAAAACATACCGGTGTCGTGAGTTTTATTATTCACCCAAGGAACTTTAGTTATTAAAGGGTTCCCGGTCGGACGGTTTTTCACAGGACACATTTCCGGCGTTGTTTCAGGATGAGGAGATGCTGCTCTGTTATTGATTGAAGTAAAGTCTGAATGTCATTAAAACAGTTAGCTCCATATTTTGACACTTCTTCCACTCCCGTCCTTGCACGCTACACCCCTACAACAAAGATGACGGGGAGAAGATGCTGCCGAAGGTGAGCCACGTAAATAAGACCGCCCACAAAACGACGCATCCTGAAGCGACTGTCAGAAAGCGGCTTGAAGATGATCCGTAAAAAATAATCTATGCAACATTTTGACCAAAGAACGACCATTACATGTTATGTAGACCACAAGGAAGTGTTTACAATTTAGAAAAAAATTAAAATAATATGACTCCTTTAATGCGCCCTATAATCCGGTGTGCCTAATATATGAAAAAAGATTAAAAAAATAGACCATTCATCGGCAATGCACCCTATAATCTGTTGCGCCCTATGGTCTGGAAAATACGGTAGATGTATGCAATTGTTCTCATATACCAGGGGTCGGCAACCCGCGGCTCTTTGATCACTCTGATGCGGCTCAGCTGCATACTTGCCGACCCCCCCCGATTTTTCCGGGGGGTTTCCGAATTTCAGTGCCTCTCACGCAGATAGCATGGTGTAAAAGCGGACGCGACGACATATTGTAGAGGACGTTAAAGGCAGTGCCATCCCCCAACCCCACCCACCTCAACCGACGCTTGGAGGGGGGTTGGTGGTAGCGGGGGTGTATAATGTAGCCCGTAAGAGTTAGGGATGCATGGGATTCTGGGTATTTGTTCTGTTGTGTTTATGTTGTGTTACGGTGCGGATGTTCTCCCGAAATGTGTTTGTCATTCTTGTTTGGTGTGGGTTCACAGTGTGGCACATATTAGTAAGAGTGTTAAAGTTGTTTAAACGGCCACCCTTAGTGTGACCTGTATGGCTGTTGACCAAGTATGCCTTGCAGTCACTTATGTGTGTCTGCAGAAGCCGCATACAACATGTAACTGGGCTGGCAAGCTGTTTGTACAGATTGTAGAGGGCGCTAAAGGCGGTGCCATCATAGCACGCCCGTATTAGTGTTGTTTGGGTGAAAAACAGCAGACATTTGAGAGAATAGTTGCTCTGAAATTCGGGAGTCTCCCGGAAAAATAGGGTGGGTTGGCAAGTGTGATGATGTCAAGCGGCATTCATATAAAACTCACGGGCCGCACTAACATTACATTTTCATATTAAGGTGCGGGCCGCGTGTCTGAGGCCCCCGGTTTAAACATAGCACAAAGCAAAAAAAACTTTGTATGCAGTGTTATTTCATTTTAAATTTCAAAAGAGTTTTGTGGCTCCCATTGTTTTCTTTATTTTGTGAAACGGGTTAAAATGGCTCTTTGAGTGGTAAAGGTTGCCGACCCCTGTCATATACAGGTTGGTGTCTCCTTCCTGTACATAAAGTGGGCCACAACCTCTTAATCATCAGAGTCTCACTTTTAAGGGCACTGCATGTAAATTTGATGGAGTCCAACTTGATGGCCCTTAACACATTAACACATTTAAATAAATTGAATTGAATTGCCAATGTGTTCCATGACACTGCTATTACTTAAGCGTCCTGGGCATGACGTTAAAGTGCATCCGGCAGTGGAGGCTCCTCTAAAGGGTTTTGGGGCACTAGGAGGTTAACCCCTTTACTACTGTTACCCCAGGTGACCCTTGGCAAAGGCTTTGTACCTGACTGCCCCCTAGCCAGGGATACGGCGAAGACCTCAACGGCGGAGCAGGCGGGAAGACGGTAGATTTAAAAACTACCCCAACGGCCACGATGGCGGAAGAAGGCTGCAGCAGAAAAGGGTCCCCAGTCGTCTTGGACTCCATGCCACTGGACCCTGACCCGATTCTGTCAAGGATCGTGTGGTGACTGTCTGTGCACCAGTCTCCCCACGTTAAACTCCGCACAGGCATCCTCCATAAAGGGATACACCCCTACCAGGAGGATCGTCATACTCGTTCGAGTGACCGCGATTAAGATGATTTCTTTAGGGAATAAATCTACTCCAATTAATCAATCAATAAATCAAGCAATGTCCCGCCTCCTGGTGGCGGTTAATGCACCCCCGCCGCAAAATGCACCCCCCGACGGGAGCGCCACACCAACCAAAGCCCACACCCAAACCCTCCACGTGCAAGACCGAATCCACCCAAAAAAAGTCACTTAACAAGAAGCCAAAAAGTGCAAAAACAACAATGCTCGCGCCGGAGGAGCTATGAACGACTGCAGGGACTCAGCATTAGGTACACCTGCAGACTGCAGCACGGATTTCATATTTCATTCATTCACAACTCCTCCAACACGAACACCACTGTTCGCGCACTTATAAGTCTATCAATCAATCAATCAATCAATGTTTATTTATATAGCCCTAAATCACAAGTGTCTCAAAGGGCTGCACAAGCCACAACGACATCCTCGGTACAGAGCCCACATGAGGGCAAGGAAAAACTCACCCCAGTGGGACATCAATGTGAATGACTATGAGAAACCTTGGAGAGGACCGCATATGTGGTTAAACCCCCCAAACATACAATTAATGTACATATCTTGTACATTCAGTACTTAACATACTTGCTGTAGGATATTGCACACATGATATATATTTATAAATCTATATTTAGCTGATTTGACAACACAAAACTTAATCATCATTAATCCTAGAATATTAGAACTGCACTTGCATTGATTCTCAGCCTTGAAACATCATTTAATGCTTATAAAAAGGGGTGAATCGGCAAAAAAAGGACTGGTGTTGAGGGACAAAATAATTACGGAGCGCCTGCAGTCTGTGCCATGATTCTCACTTGTTTATGATTCCTTTGGGGGTGTAAAGGTTAGCTGTCATCAGATTAGCCATTGATTTCAATTAGTGCTCTCTGCAACTAAACAACCTCTGTCTGCGATCACTGACTTGGATCGATCCTCAGTCTTGTTCTCCTAAATTTGACTGTCACTAGCTCACTGTCAGTTCTGCAACCTGATTAGCAGCCCTGTCTGCAGCTATTAAATCACATCCTGGTTGAGTCTGACAACAAAACAGACAAAAAAAAAACTATGCTGTTAAGTCAATAGCGGCATATGTTGTATGTGATCTGCTGGTACAATTCTGGAAAACTGTTTGGCTGCTATGTGGATTATCATAAAACCAAGGCAGGATCTGAAAATGTGCCTATAAATAATCTCAAACTTTGGGGATCAATATTTAATTTGTAAATTCAATTAATATATGTTTTCATTCATTTAATAACTTACACCAAATGTTTTGGGGAAACTATTTCAAATGTATAAAGCCAAATTAGTCAACTTTGAGCTGCCAGCTTATTATATTGGAAAAGTTAACAACTATCCTCCGATCTAAATTGTCAGGGGTTTATACACCTTTGGTTGGGTCACCCAATACAAAACCAGAGGAGGAACTAGGCAACAAGTTGTTTAAAAGACAATAACAAGTGACAACTTTGGACTTGGTTTTTACCGGGCCCCCCTGTGGTGGGGCTCAATGGCAGACGCCTTGTGGCCAGGCTCGCACCCATGGGCACAGTCCATATAAAAAAAAAAGGATCTCCTCGCATGGGCTCACCGCTCATAAGAGAGCCAATATACAGGTAAAAGCCAGTAAATTAGAATATTTTGAAAAACTTGATTTATTTCAGTAATTGCATTCAAAAGGTGTAACTTGTACATTATATTTATTCATTGCACACAGACTGATGCATTCAAATGTTTATTTCATTTAATTTTGATGATTTGAAGTGGCAACAAATGAAAATCCAAAATTCCGTGTGTCACAAAATTAGAATATTACTTAAGGCTAATACAAAAAAGGGATTTTTAGAAATGTTGGCCAACTGAAAAGTATGAAAATGAAAAATATGAGCATGTACAATACTCAATACTTGGTTGGAGCTCCTTTTGCCTCAATTACTTCGTTAATGCGGCGTGGCATGGAGTCGATGAGTTTCTGGCACTGCTCAGGTGTTATGAGAGCCTAGGTTGCTCTGATAGTGGCCTTCAACTCTTCTGCGTTTTTGGGTCTGGCATTCTGCATCTTCCTTTTCACAATACCCCACAGATTTTCTATGGGGCTAAGGTCAGGGGAGTTGGCGGGCCAATTTAGAACAGAAATACCATGGTCCGTAAACCAGGCACGGGTAGATTTTGCGCTGTGTGCAGGCGCCAAGTCCTGTTGGAACTTGAAATCTCCATCTCCATAGAGTAGGTCAGCAGCAGGAAGCATGAAATGCTCTAAAACTTGCTGGTAGACGGCTGCGTTGACCCTGGATCTCAGGAAACAGTGTGGACCGACACCAGCAGATGACATGGCACCCCAAACCATCACTGATGGTGGAAACTTTACACTAGACTTCAGGCAACGTGGATCCTGTGCCTCTCCTGTCTTCCTCCAGACTCTGGGACCTCGATTTCCAAAGGAAATGCAAAATTTGCTTTCGTCAGAAAACATGACTTTGGACCACTCAGCAGCAGTCCAGCTCTTTTTTTCCTTAGCCCAGGTGAGACGCTTTGCGCGCTGTTTCTTGGTCAACAGTGGCTTGACACGAGGTATGCGGCAGTTGAAACCCATGTCTTTCAAGCGTCTCTTGGTGGTGGATCTTGAAGCACTGACTCCAGCAGCTGTCCACTCCTTCTGAATCTCCCCCACATTTTTGAATGGGCTTTTTTTCACAATCTTGACCAGGGCGCGGTGATCCCTATCGCTTGTACACTTTTTCTGACCACAGTTTTTCCTTCCCTTTGCCTCTCCATTAATGTGTTTGGACACAGAGCTCTGAGAACAGCCAGCCTCTTCAGCAATAACCTTTTGTGTCTTTCCCTCCTTGTGCAATGTGTCGATGGTTGCCTTTTGGACAGCTGTCAAATCTGAAGTCTTCCCCATGTTTGTGTAGGCTTCAGAACTGAGACATTTAAAGCCCTTTGCAGGTGTTTTGAGTTAATCAGCTGATTAGTTTGTGGCACCAGGTGTCTTCAAAATTTAACCTTTACACAATATTCTAATTTTGTGACACACGGAATTTTGGATTTTCATTTGTTGCCACTTCAAATCATCAAAATTAAATGAAATAAACATTTGAATGCATCAGTCTGTGTGCAATGAATAAATATAATGTACAAGTTACACCTTTTGAATGCAATTACTGAAATAAATCAAGTTTTTCTAAATATTCTAATTTACTGGCTTTTACCTGTATGTGTGTATATATATATATATATATATATATATATATATATATATATATATATCCATCCATCCATCCATCTTCTTCCGCTTATCCGAGGTTGGGTCGCGGGGGCAGCAGCCTAAGCAGGGAAGCCCAGACTTCCCTCTTCCCAGCCACTTCGGCCAGCTCTTCCTGTGGGACTCCGAGGCGTTCCCAGGCCAGCCGGGAGACATAGTCTTCCCAACGTGTCCTGGGTCTTCTCCGCGGCCTCCTACCGGTCGGACGTGCCCTAAACACCTCCCTAGGGAGGCGTTCGGGTGGCATCCTGAACAGATGCCCGAACCACCTCATCTGGCTCCTCTCGATGTGGAGGAGCAGCGGCTTTACTTTGAGCTCCTCCCGGATGGCAGAGCTTCTCACCCTATCTCTAAGGGAGAGCCCCGCCACCCGGTGGAGGAAACTCATTTCGGCCGTTTGTACCCGTGATCTTGTCCTTTCGGTCATAACCCAAAGCTCATGACCATAGGTGAGGATGGGAACGTAGATCGACCGGTAAATTGAGAGCTTTGCCTTCCGGCTCAGCTCCTTCTTCACCACAACGGATCGATACAGCGTCTGCATTACTGAAGATGCCGCACCGATCCGCCTGTCGATCTCACGATCCACTCTTCCCTCACTCATGAACAAGACTCCGAGGTACTTCAACTCCTCCACTTGGGGAAAGATCTCCTCCCCAACCCGGAGATGGCACTCCACCCTTTTCCGGGCGAGAACCATGGACTCGGACTTGGAGGTGCTGATTCTCATCCCAGTCGCTTCACACTCAGCTGCGAACCGATCCAGTGAGAGCTGAAGATCCTGGCCAGATGAAGCCATCAGGACCACATTATCTGCAAAAAGCAGAGACCTAATCCTGCAGCCATCAAACCAGATCCGCTCAACGCCTTGACTGCGCCTAGAAATTCTGTCCATAAAAGTTATGAACAGAATCGGTGACAAAGGGCAGCCTTGGCGGAGTCCAACCCTCACTGGAAACGTGTCCGACTTACTACGGGCAATGCGGACCAAGCTCTGGCACTGATCATACAGGGAGCGGACTGCCACAATCAGACAGTCCGAAACCCCATACTCTCTGAGCACTCCCCACAGGACTTCCCGAGGGACACGGTCGAATGCCTTCTCCAAGTCCACAAAACACATGTAGACTGGTTGGGCAAACTCCCATGCACCCTCAAGGACCCTGCCGAGAGTATAGAGCTGGTCCACAGTTCCACGACCAGGACGAAAACCACACTGTTCCTCCTGAATCCGAGGTTCGACTATCCGGCGTAGCCTCCTCTCCAGTACACCTGAATAGACCTTACCGGGAAGGCTGAGGAGTGTGATCCCACGATAGTTAGAACACACCCTCCGGTTCCCCTTCTTAAAGAGAGGAACCACCACCCCGGTCTGCCAATCCAGTGGTACCGCCCCCGATGTCCACGCGATGCTGCAGAGTCTTGTCAACCAAGACAGCCCCACAGCATCCAGAGCCTTAAGGAACTCCGAGGAGCTTTTTAATATATATATATATATATATATATATATATATATATATATATATATATATATATATATATATATATAATGCACACTCTTGGCATTCTCTCCATGAGCTTCAAGAGGGTGAGCTTCAAACATGTGCTTGAAGCTCATGGAGAGAATGCCAATAGTGTGCAAAGCCTTAATCAGAGCAAAGGGTGGCTATTTTGAAGAAACTAGAATATATAACATGTTTTCAGTTATTTAACCTTTTTTGTTAAGTACATAACTCCACATAGTGTCATGGCTGTCTTGAGTTTCCAATAATTTCTACAACTCTTATTTTTTTGTGATAGAGTGATTGGAGCACATACTTGTTGGTCACAAAAAAAACATTCATGGAGTTTGGTTTCTTTTATGAATTTATTATGGGTCTACTGAAAATGTGACCAAATCTGCTGGGTCAAAAGTATACATACAGCAACATACATGATCAATTATGGTGATGTAGAAAAGTGACGATGACATCAAATTAGCTTCATGGCATGGCCTCTTAACTTCATGTGAGTGATTATGATTGACGACACCTGTTGACTTCTCTGAGCCCAATTAAGTAGGGCTCATGTGATGCAGTCATTAGACTCGGTTACAATGGGAAAATCAAAGGAACTCAGCACACATCTGAAAAAATAAATCATTGACAAACAAGTCAAGAAAGTTACTCGGAGCCATTTCAAAGCAGCTTAAGGTCCCAAAAGCAACTGTGCAGACAATTGTTCGTAAGTATAAAGTGCATGGCACAGTTTTGTCAATGCCACGATCAGGAAGAAAACGCAAGCTATTACCTGCTGCTGAGAGAAAATTGGTCAGGGTGATCAAGAGTCAACCGAGAACCACCAAAATGCAGATCTGCAATGAATTGGAAGCTGCTGGAACACAGGTGTCAGTGTCCACAGTCAAGCGGGTTTTGCATCGCTGTGGACTGAGAGGCTACCATGCAAGAAGGAAGCTCTTGCTCCAGAAGCGACACCTTAAGGCTCGCCTAAAATTTCTCTGCTGATCACATGGACACAGATAAGACCTTCTGGAGGAAAGTTTTGTGGTCAGATGAAACAAAAATTGAGCTGTTTGGCCACAATACCCAGCAATATGTTTGGAGGTGAGGCCTTGAATCCCAGGAACACCATCCATACCGTCAAGCAAGCATGGTGGTGGTAGTAATATGCTCTGGGTTTTGCTGCCAATAGAACTGGTGCTTTACATAGAGTAAATGGGACAGTGAAAAAGGAGGATTACCTCCAAATTCTTCAGGACAACCTAAAATCATCAGCCCGGAGGTTGGGTCTTGGGCGCAGTTGGGTGTTCCAACAGGACAATGACCCCAAACACACGTCAAAAGTGGTAAAGGAATGGCTAAATCAGGCTACAATTAAGGTTTTAGAATGGCCTTCCCAAAGTCCTGACTTAAACCCCATTGAAAACATGTGGACAATGCTGAAGAAACAAGTCCATGTCAGAAAACCAACACATTTAGCTGAACTGCACCAATTTTGTCAAGAGGAGCGGTCAAAAATTGAACCATAAGCTTGCAAAAAGCTTGTGGATGGCTACCAAAAGCGCCTTATTGCAGTGAAACTTGCCAAGGGACATGTAAGCAAATATTAACATTGCTGTATGTATACTTTTGACCCAGCAGATTTGCTCACATTTTCAGTAGACCCATAATAAATTCAATAAAGAAGCAAACTTCATGAATGTTTTTTGTGACCAACAAGTATGTGCTCCAATCACTCTATCACAAAAAAATAAGAGTTGTAGAAAGTATTGGAAACTCAAGACATTATGACATTATGTTCTTTACAAGTGTATGTAAACTTTTGACCACGACTGTATATATATATATACATATATATATATATATATATATATATATACATATATATATATATATATATATATATATATATATATATATATATATATATATATATATATATATATATATATATATATTTATATATATATATATATATACACATATATATATATATATATATATATGTATATATATATATATATATATATATATGTATATATGTGTGTGTTACGTCAGGGGATTTGGAGCAGGGAAACCTGCAAAACAGGCTTGTAGGGATGATATAGCCGCCGTGTTTTTTTCCTGACCTAACGTATATTTCGCTCTACCCCGGTATTGAGCACTGTATAACGGATAAACCACAGACACCTCGACTATATATATATACATATATATATATATATATATATATATATATATATATATATATGTATATATATATTTATATATGTATATTTATATATACAATCATAGCGGGTGTAAGCACATTCTTACAGCCTGTGGATACTTAAGCGACACACAGAGGTGATGCTGGGTAACAGTTCACATGAAAAAAATGTGCCACCTTTTACTTTTTAGGCTGATTGACGAAAATCTGTGATATACAAACAATTAACAACCCACTACCACACCCACGCATTGCTATAAAAACGCCATCACATGACAAATACGTGTATGTGATCAGGAATTGTTTTTCATTCCATGAATGTACAGATCATATGTGATGTACAATTGCAATTAACCAAGATTGTAGCCGTTTGGCATGGCTCAACACATGATTATTACATTCTAAGTAACAGCATGATAGGAAACAAGAGTACAAGGTGGCTATGTTCGCGGTGGGTGGCTTCTTGTTAAGTACATTTATTTATGTAATATATATAATTTATACATACCGTATTTTCCCGACCATAGGGCGCACCGGATTATAAAGTTTCCGGATGCGCCGTTTTGTGGGCGGTCTTATTTACGTGGCTCACCTTCAAAAGCGTCTTTTCTCCGTCATCTTTGTTGTAGCGGTGTAGCGTGCAAGGACGGGGGTGGAAGAAGTGTCAAAAGATGGAGCTAACTGTTTAATGACATTCAGACTTTACTTAAATCAACAACGGAGCAGCATCTTCTCATCCGTGGCTCACTAGTGCAACAACAACGTCGGAAATGTGTCTGAAAACCGTCTGACCGGAACTCTTTAATAACTAAAGTTCCTTGGGTGAATAATATAAAACTCACTACACCGGTTTGTTTTAGCACTTTCATGGCGAGTTTACTGATAGATATAAGTAAGAACTTTACGCTACTTTATATTAGAAATGGCAACAGCGGAGGATTAATGTCCCATAACAAGAAGAAAAAGAAGAAGCTTATCGACTACGGATGCGCGCAATTTTTCAGGATTTATGCAGATCCCAAATACAGATCAGCGGGTACCAGAAGGTAAGAACATTTGCTTTTGCATAATATTGCGAAACAAAACGCCAGATAATATGTCTTACCTTATACACACACCATAATAATACTCGTATGTTGAAGCACAGTACAATCCATCAAGCAGTGCGGCTTCATAGCTTACCAAAGTCGCATTAAAACATTTTGATAGATTTTTGAGCGCCGTGTGTAATGTTGTGTATTTTCAATGGAACATATACAATTTTGGTGTTATTTACTTGAGTCATATTGCAGTCTACACATATCTCTTATGTGTGACTGCCGTCATACTGCAGTCTACATGTATCTCTTATGTGTGACTGCCATCTACTGGTCACATTTATAATTTCACCATGTACCAAAAAAAGTAGCTTCGAGGTCGGTAAGCACAACCAAAATTAGTCCGTACATTAGGCGCACCGGATTTTGAGAAAATAAAAGGATTTTAAGTGCGCCTTATAGTCCGAAAAATACGGTATATGATGGAATGAAAACTGTAATCCTTACTTTTTTTCTTCAACTGACCACAGGCGACCTAGGTTAGTCACTAAAAACATGCCTGGCGACCCCTCTCTGAAATCTGCAGACTGAGCACGAGCACAGGAATAATGACCTCCTTTTTCGCTCCCGGACAGTTGTGGGGATATGCACTTGAAGAGCCAGAATCTCACCCCATGACAAGGCAACCCGTACAGGTGGCCATTTGTGCTCGGCATTGTTTGATTTCTACATTGTAAAATATCAGGGCAAGGACACCAAATTCACTTTTTTCACATGATTTATGGATTCATAAATGCTAGAGAGCAAGCCTACAATGTGCACGAGGCAATCTTTTATGCCTCCCACGGCTGTGTGTTAATCGATCTTGTGACTCCAGCACAGCTTGTGTTAACACACGGCCAGTTGGGCGTGCATCAGCAGGGGCGGCAGCAGCCGGTGGCGGTTGCGGCACACGGGAGGAATGAGCAGACTCTGTGTCGCATCTACTGTCCTTTAATGTGTTATAAAAATAAATGGAGTGTAATTTGTTGATTTCATTCTGATATACTGGTATGTGTAAATATAGAATGTTTCGAATGCCAAAAAATACATAACTGAGACATGAAACCGTCAGATGGCTCTGGCTGTATAGAATACTTGTTGCAAGTTACACAACGTATATATCGAGCTATTTTGGCTCATAGGACTCCGTACCCCGGGAAGTCCTGTGGGGAGTGCTCAGAGAGTATGGGGTATCGGACTGTCTTATTGTGACGGTTCGCTCCCTGTATAATCAGTGTCAGAACTTGGTCCGCATTGCTGGCAGTAAGTCGGACCCGTTTCCAGTGAGGGTTGGACTCCGCCAGGGCTGCCCTTTGTCACCGATTCTGTTCATAACCTTTATGGACAGAATTTCTAGGCGCAGTCAGGGCGTTGAGGGTATCTGGTTTGGTGGCTGCAGGATTAGGTCTCTGCTTTTTGCAGGTGATGTGGTCCTGATGGCTTCATCTGGCCAGGATCTTCAGCTCTCACTGGATCGGTTCGCAGCCGAGTGTGAAGCGACTGGGATGGGAATCCGCACCTCCAAGTCCGAGTCCATGGTTCTCGCCCGGAAAAGGAGTGCCATCTCCGGGTTGGGGAGGAGATCTTGCCCCAAGTGGAGGAGTTCAAGTACCTCGGAGTCTTGTTCACAAGTGAGGGAAGAGTGGATCGTGAGATCAACAGTCGGATCGGTGCGGCGTCTTCAGTAATGCGGACGCTGTATTGATCCGTTGTGGTGAAGAAGGAGCTGAGCCGGAAGGCAAAGCTCTCGATTTACCGGTCGATCTACGTTCCCATCCTCACCTATGGTCATGAGCTTTGGGTCATGACCGAAAGGACAAGAGGCCGAAATGAGTTTCCTCCGCCGCGTGGCGGGGCTCTCCCTTTGAGATAGGGTGAGAAGCTCTGTCATCCGGGGGGAGCTCAAAGTAAAGCCGCTGCTCCTCCACATCGAGAGGAGCCAGATGAGGTGGTTCGGGCATCTGGTCAGGATGCCACCCGAACGCCTCCCTAGGGAGGTGTTTAAGGCACGTCCGACCCAGGACACGTTGGGAAGTCTATATATCCCGGCTGGCCTGGGAACGCCTCGGGATCCCTTCGGGAGGAGCTGGACGAAGTGGCTGGGGAGAGGAAAGTCTGGGCTTCCCTGCTTAGGCTGCTGCCCCCGCGACCCGACCTCGAATAAGCGGAAGAAGATGGATGGATGGATGGATGGAAGTTACACAACGTACATTTACCTTGGCCGTAATCAGAGTCCCCCACGTCTCGTCCCAGTCAACCGTTGTCAGAAATTGCTAGTTAACCGAGCTTCAGGGCCCCTCATCAGCGGCGTGTCCTCCTGTTTTGGCAACACGTTGGCGGTGGGCAGCCATTCTTCATTTTACTTTCCGACCTTTTGTTTTTTAAATTTTGCCAGCATTCAGGTCTTGGGACAAACAGTATTGACCTCATCGCAGGGGCTCTCCCATGTTCTCCTCTTGTTTGTGTTTCCAGAGGACAGCTTCCCAAACAGGATGGTTTTACGGGCTTCCACTAACGGGCTTCCACTACCGCAAGCAGCACCTCCAACTTCCAGTCCGTATAATTTGTTTTCTTCATCGCTTTGGCCATATTTGCTTCAAATTCTGAATGTGCAGAAGGAATATTGGCCACCGCATGGTTCATTTAAATACTATATACGTATTAATTGTTACGATTGGGTGGTCGCATGGATCATTTCCCCAAGAAGCAGACGGAACTCTGGAGGCAGTGTGCAGGTAGGACAATGATTTATTATCCATAAATCAGGCAAAATACAAAAGTACAGGAAAGCATGCCTGTACTAAGAAAAAAGCAAAGTGGGAAAGTTTAGCATAGAAACAGGAATCAAAAAGGTATACCAACGTACAAACCCCGTTTCCATATGAGTTGGGAAATTGTGTTAGATGTAAATATAAACGGAATACAATGATTTGCAAATCATTTGCAAATCCTTTTCAACCCATATTCAGTTGAATATGCTACAAAGACAACATATTTGATGTTCAAACTGATAAACCTTTTTTTTTTTTTGCAAATAATTATTAACTTTAGAATTTGATGCCAGCAACACGTGACAAAGAAGTTAAGAAAGGTGGCAATGAATACTGATAAAGTTGAGGAATGCTCATCAAACACTTATTTGGAATATCCCACAGGTGTGCAGGCTAATTGGGAACAGGTGGGTGCCATGATTGGGTATAAAAACAGCTTCCCAAAAAATGCTCAGTCTTTCACAAGAAAGGATGGGGCGAGGTACACCCCTTTGTCCACAACTGCATGAGAAAATAGTCAAACAGTTTAAGAACAACATTTCTCAAAGTGCAATTGCAAGAACTTTAGGGATTTCAACATCTACGGTCCATAATATCATCAAAAGGTTCAGAGAATCTGGAGAAATCACTCCACGTAAGCGGCATGGCCGGAAACCAACACTGAATGACCGTGACCTTCGATCCCTCAGACGGCACTGTATCAAAAACCGACATCAATCTCTAAAGGATATCACCACGTGGGCTCAGGAACACTTCAGAAAACCACTGTCACTAAATACAGTTCGTCGCTACATCTGTAAGTGCAAGTTAAAGCTCGACTATGCAAAGCGAAAGCCATTTGTCAACAACATCCAGAAACGCCGCCGGCTTCTCTGGGCCCGAGACCATCTAAGATGGACTGATGCAAAGTGGAAAAGTGTTCTGTGGTCTGACGAGTCCACATTTCAAATTGTCTTTGGAAATATTCGACATCGTGTCATCCGGACCAAAGGGGAAGCGAACCATCCAGACTGTTATCGACGCAAAGTTCAAAAGCCAGCATCTGTGATGGTATGGGGGTGCATTAGTGCCCAAGGCATGGGTAACTTACACATCTGTGAAGTCATCATTAATGCTGAAAGGTACATACAGGTTTTGGAACAACACATGCTGCCATCTAAGCGCCGTCTTTTTCATAGACGCCCTTGCTTATTTCAGCAAGACAATGCCAAGCCACATTCAGCACGTGTTACAACAGCGTGGCTTCGTAAAAAAAGAGTACGGGTACAAGACTGGCCCGCCTGCAGTCCAGACCTGTCTCCCATCGAAAATGTGTGGCGGATTATGAAGCGTAAAATACGACAGCAGAGACCCCGGAATATTGAACGACGGAAGCTCTGCATAAAACAAGAATGGGAAAGAATTGCACTTTCAAAGCTTCAACAATTAGTTTCCTCAGTTCCCAATCGTTTATTGAGTGTTGTTAAAAGAAAAGGTGATGTAACACAGTGGTGAACATGCCCTTTCCCAACTACTTTGGCACGTGTTGCAGCCATGAAATTCTAAGTTAATTGTTATTTGCAAAAATAAAATAAAGTTCATGAGTTTGAACATCAAATATCTTGTCTTTGTAGTGCATTCAATTGAATATGGGTTGAAAAGGATTTGCAAATCATTGTATTCCGTTTATATTTACATCCAATACCTTTTCCCAACTCATATGGAAACAGGGTTTGTAACTTGTTGCATAACGCAAACAAAACAGCCAGACCGAGTGGCAAAAAACAGGAATAAATAGCTCTCGGATTAGTGCCCGGGGGCAGGTGAGCGTCCCAAACACTAATCAGAGGCAGGTGAGAATAATCAGCACCCATAGCAACTAAGAAACACAAACCCAGGGGTGCTGAAAACAGAACTAAGGGAGTCAAACTAAAACAAAACGTCATCCAGGCAATAGATCATCACATTTATAAAGGGCCAAGTCCCCCACACGTCTGTGGTCAATTACAAGTTGATTGCGATGTGACAAACAAATGTGCTTGGATGTGTGCGTGCGAACACTTTCATATGTCTGATTTTTCACTGCCTTGCGCCATCTTCTGGATTCAATCATACATCCATATTTAGTCGGAAAGCCACGCAACTCTTTGTACATGAGGGCCCAGAACACCACTTTCTTGACAATGTCGTACTCTGCTGCAAAATTCTGTAGCTTTCCTGCCTGGGTGTCTGTGGTGTGCCGATGACTTACTTTCCGGACAATAGAGTGCTATATAAGGCGCACACATCAAATAAAAAAAAAAAAAAAAAGTTATATATATTATCTGCACCGGACTATAAGCCGCATATATATAAGTTGAATATTTACACAGAAAAGTTCTGTAAATGTTTATTTACCTAAACTGTTTCCAAACGGTGTCTGTGACAAGGCAGTAAAATGGATTTTAAACAAAACAGAAGTCATCATCTAGGACCCACTAGTTGCGGAAGCTTGCTTTCAATTAGGTAAACAGATTCAATAACTCAACGGCAACGTTTTGGTGAATGTACTGAGGAATTTGTGAAACTAGAACAGGGGTCGGCAACCCACGGCTCTGGAGCCGCATGCGGCTCTTTGATCACTCTGATGCGGCTCAGCAGCTTATTTGCTGAACCCCCCGATTTTCCCGTGAGACTTCCGGATTCACGGATTTCAGTTTCTCTCGCAGAAAACTCCCCCGGGATTAATATTCACCAATTTTCACCCTTACAGCTACAATAAGGGCGTACCATGATGGTACAACATTTGGCGCCTTCTACAATTTATATTAACAGCGTGCTAGCCCAACACTTGTTATACAATATACATCTTCTGCTTCCACATGTACGTGACAGCAAGGCATACTTGGTCAACAGCCACACAGGTTACACTGACGGTGACCATATAAAACAACTTTAACACTCTTACTAATAATGCGCCACACTTTGAAACAAAACCAAACAAGAATGACAAACACATTTTGGGAGAACATCTGCACCTTAACACAACATAAACACAACAGAACAAACACCCAGAATCCCATGCAGCCCTGACTCTTCCGGGCTATATTATACACCCCTGCTACCACCAAACCCCGCCCCCACCCCAACCCTGCTCCCTCACACATCAACCCCCCCCCCTCTCTCTCTCTGTGCGTCGGTTGAGGTGGGCGGGGTTTGGTAGCGGTGGGTGTATAATGTATCCCGGAAGAGTTAGGGCTGCATGGGATTCTGGGTATTTGTCCTGTTGTGTTTATGTTGTGTTAAGGTGCAGATGTTCTCCCGAAATGTGTTTGTCATTCTTGTTTGGTGTGGGTTCACAGTGTGGCGCATTATTAGTATGAGTGTTAAAAAAAAAAAATGTATACCGCCACCGTCAGTGTAACCTGTGTGGTTGTTGACCAAGTATGCATTGCTGTCACCTACGTGAGCAAGCCTAAACCACGTACAACGTGAGGCAGATCAGGCACACTGTTTATGGTGGGTGTTATATACTGCACCAACACGGCACGCATGACACTGACAAGCGCCATTCAGTTAAAACCTGCGTGCCGCACCAGCTTGCAAATCCCATATAAAGGTGTGGGCAGCGTGTCTGAGACCCCTGGTTTATACATAGCACAAAGCAAAAAAAATATCTTTGTATACAGTGTTATTTTATTTAAAATTTCATAAATTTTTTGCGGCTCCCATTGTTGTCTATAATTTGTGAAACTGGTCAAAATGGCTCTTTGACTGGTAAAGGTTGCCAACCCCTGAACTAGAACAATACAAAAATAATTGCCATTGTTATTCATACATACAAACACAGGCCCTTGTAATAGTTTTAGCATATTAGGTAATGCTAACAAAGTTAGCGTCTATACATTGCGATTACATGAACAAATATGCATGAAAACATTCCTGCAGACGTCACACCTGGGACGGTTTAGTGAGAATAAACAGTTTTAGTTATACTGTAAAACTTGCAAACTTTGCTTGGAGTTATTAATGAATAATTCTCACTAGTCGTCCATATGAGTAAAAACTCGTATGGACGACTAGAAGAACGGCACTCTACTTCCTGTTGAACGTGTAACCCATATGGAAATATAGTGTCACTAATATATTCTCTTATTATTCATTTCTAATCTATGGGGTGCCAAAGTCACTTTGGTCACTTAAAAATGTTAAACTTGATGATGTGTCAAAGTCATGTGGTCAGTACAGGGTTAAATTAATGATGCATGCACGCAGCACGTTATTCACAAGTTGGCCAGTAGAGGTTGCATGCACCTTTGTCATACCAGCATTCCTTCACTGAACGTCACAGTGAAGGCACGAGTCATATGTTGTGTTGCAAAGACAAGGTTTATACGTTAAAATACTTGTCACTTCTCGAACCGAGTGTTGGAAAAGCAGCATAAGATAGCCTGGTCCCAGTGGGAGTTGGATTGCTGTGCTTTGTGCTGCTGAGAACTCCAGTAAGTGTTACTTTGTGAGTGAGGCCTACAGTACATGGCTGTTAGCAAGCCTGTTAGCCTAGCTATCCTGTTAGTGCTAAAGAGAGGAGTCTGATAACAAGACACCGAGTTAAGATGTACAATACCAATTGGAGTAATATGATGTCTTGAGAGAATGCCTTGTGACATGTGAGCATGTTGCAGTTGGATAACTTTATTGTATTTTTGTTTTGTGTAAAAGATAGGTTTATTTAATGTTACTGTGTTCAGAGGAGCTGCATTCATTCCAATGCTGCTAAAAGCACCCTTGTCATGCTGCTTAAAGGGGAACCGTTGATACATTTCATTTATTAAATTGATACAGTTACAATGATAATCATTATAATACATGATGACCAAAATGTGATTTCAGTTAAATAATCATTTATTTTATTTTGTGAAGGTTTAAAAAGTGATAATTCACAGTTCATAATTTAAAGATAAAAAGGTAAAAAATCCTTAAAGGGGAACATTACCACAATTTCAAAAGGGTTAAAACCATTAAAAATCAGTTCCCAGTGGCTTATTTTATTTTTCAAAGTTTTTTTCAAAATTTTACCCATCACGCAATATCCCGAAAAAAAGCTTCAAAGTGCCTGATTTTAACCATCGTTATATACACCCGTCCATTTTCCTGTGACGTCACACAGTGATGCCAATACAAACAAACATGGTGAATAGATGTAGCAAGGTATAGCGACATTAGCTCGGATTCAGACTCGGATTTCAGCGGCTTAACACTGTCTGATAAGATAATTACTAACAACTATGAACTAGGTTTACAGCATATTAAATACATTTGGCAACAACATGCACTTTGAGAGTGCAGACAGCCCATTTCAGGCGCGCTAAGAACATATATTTTTCCACAATTTCAGCACTCAGGTTAACCATACCTAAATAGACACAAAATACTGCATTACACAAGACTACCCGAATGCACTCGAATGATTGAAAAAAATAAATGTTTTTAAGCTAAATTATTGGTAAACACAGTTTATGTATAATAATTGTCGGAGGCAGATATTTACATATATCCGAATTTAAGTGTTACTTCTTTAATTTCATAATCATATTACAAAACAGCTAGTGTTTTTCTTCCAATTGTGGTCTTTTTGGTTGTCTGCAAAAACTGTGTGCTAACCTTGAATTTGGAATGTAAGAAAGAGAGATACTCCTTCTTCTTATCTATTCTTCTGTCCAGATGCAGAGGACAATGGGCATGTGTTTAGGCTGGAAAGACAAGACAACGAGAGAGAGAGACTTTATAGAGGAGAAGGTTTCCATTTTTTCAGCTAGGGTCGATATTCTTCTCTTGATCATCTTCGGTGGCATAAGGGACAGTGTGAGCCAAGACATCCAGGGGGTTTAGCTCGCTCGTCTGCGGGAACAAACTGCCGCCATTGCTTGCCGTGCTACCGAGGTCCTTTGTCCCTGAATAGCTCACACACTCCGGCAGATTCAATGGGGGTCTGGCGGCAGATTTCTTTGACTTTATCGTTGGAAATGCATCTGCTTTGAGTGTCGCAGGATATCCACACATTCTTGCCATCTCTGTCGTAGCATAGCTTTCGTCGGTAAAGTGTGCGGAACAAACGACTGACCATTTCGTCGGCTTTCCCCACAGCCTCGTATTTTGAACAAATTCCGTCCAATTTCTTGCCACTTTCGCATCTTTGGGCCACTGGTGCAATTTGAATCCGTCCCTGTTCGTGTTGTTACACCCTCCGACAACACACCGACGAAAGTGAGAAAATGGCGGATTGCTTCCCGATGTGACGTCATCGCTCCGAGAGCGAATAATAGAAAGGCGTTTAATTCGCCAAAATTCACCCATTTAGAGTTCGGAAATCGGTAAAAAAAATATATGGTCTTTTTTCTGCAACATCAAGGTATATATTGACGCTTACATAGGTCTGGTGATAATGTTCCCCTTTAAATGGATGTAACTAATTTCATTCATTGAAGTCTTAAGTAAGAGGTGAAGCTACTATAGTTTTCATGATTTGATGCTACTGTTAAAGTCTTACAGACTTATATGGAGTACAGTGTGAACCGACCAGTATTCATATACCCATGACTAAATGGTTAAAATGAGTAACTGTGTTTATTCATTTAAAATTGAAGTTAATATGGTACCATATGGAAGAGAACTAAGAGTAAAAAGAGTATTCTAACTGATTACATTCTGTACGGCTTTGTGCAGATTGGTTTTTTGTATGATCCTGAAGTCTGGTTCCAAGCTGGACTTGAGTTATGATGGCGAGCCAGTCTCAGTGAGTGAGAGTCTGCGGAGAGGGAGCGTTTGGATGTGGTGTGGCCAGCTGCATCGGTCTCCACACTCTGCAGTGATCTATAACTGAACTGATCCACCATCAGAGTCGCAAGTATCGAATCGAATCAGTATAGAATAACGGATTACAATAGAACTAAGGATTCCCAACCAAGGAATATAGACAGTGTTCAATTCATTACTACCCGGGTAGAATTCATTTTTTGAAAGGACAATTTAAAAAGGACATTTCTTCTATTTTTGCTATTTATGAATTTTGCAGCAGAGCTCTATTTTTATTTTATTTTTGGGGGGGGGTATTTTCAATTTAAAAAGCACACTGTTCATGTGTTATTGTTTATTATTGTGCAATAAATTTGCCAGCAGTTGTTCTGTGGTCCACTAAGTACGTAACGTCTCATTGCGAGTCTCTCAATTATACAGCCAAGAACCTAGAAATCTTAATTGTTGTACTAACCTGCTATCCTACAGTAGGGGTGCTACAAACGCACAGAAAATTGACACACCGCAGTCCCTGCAACGAGGGAACTCGTCCAAAAGATGGCGCCAAAGCACAAAACAATTAAACACTATCATTGTATCTATAAACAAAATTTAACTTTGTATTATGGCTGTCAGCGAAGAAAAATCCATAAATTAGTTGCACCGTTTTAATAGCTGCAGGGTTTAAAGTGTAGGAAAACAGTTACGGCCTGCAGTCCGTAATTTAACCTCTTAAGGCCCAAGCTGTTTGTTTGCATGCTTTTTTTATTTCTCTTTGCTATTTGGGCTTATTGGACCCTAATTAGAATAAAAACTAAGCATCATCTTTTTATATGATGCACTTAGTCCATAAGTACACAAACGTGTACTTCATGTGTAGTGACATGCTAATTCTTATTTTTACACTTTTTTTTCCCAAATTCCATTGTATGTTATACTCTTCTGACACCACCAGATGGCAGTATAAATGTCCACATAAGCGGCCATAAGACCCCAATTCAGTAGTGTACACAATTTTGGAAATAAGAGCTAAAAGGTGCTGTCCACGCATGTGGCCACTAAACCTTTAGAGGTTTTAAGGTAAATGTAAAACAGTGAAGTTTGCAGGATTATATTTGAAAGTCTTCAATGAAGTTTTACGTTACAGACAAAAATGAGGTCGTCACTCTTGACATCAAGCAGCCTTTGGACACGTGTATTTTATACTACGTTTACACTGCAGACCAAAGTGGCCTAGATCTGATTTTTTTAGCTGACATTTTACACTGCAAGTAAAATGTGATTGTTATCAGACTCCTGTGTAAACGTGCACATGCCCCACTTGACGTCACTTGCATGCACACTTCGATAAAGTCAAAACAAGGAAGTCGATCGAGAGGAAGTCGCTACTACTACAAAGTAAAAGTCACAACACCTTATAAATGAAAGTAATATACTGTATGAGTGGATGTATATAGTGTAATGTATGTGGAGGTTTGTAATGTTTAATGGCTGTTAAGTAGATTTGTTATTTTGCAACTCACATGTAAGCAAATGCGCCACAGCATCAATTCCGGTGTTTCTACAAATGCTATTTCTTCGGAATCAAAATATATATTAATATATTATACGTAGCCTATTATTTCCGCACTATTGACAAGCAGTGTTGGGTTAGTTACTGAAAACCAGTAACTAGTTACAGTTACTAGTTACTTTATTTCAAAAGTAACTCAGTTACTAACTCAGTTACTTACACCAAAAAGTAATGCACTACTGTGAAAAGTAACTATTTAGTTACTTATTTTTTTCTTCTTATTTTTTTAAGGCTCCCATTATTGCCCTTTTAGCCTTCATTTTAGTACTGTTATTCACTGGAGAATAATACAATCTGTTGATGAACTTGACATGCATTTGCATCACTGAACTCTGCTAAGCAATGTGGTCTATGTACAACACACAAAGACAAAGGGCCAATTTATTTCAGGCCAAGACAAATTGAAAAAACTATTTTAAATAGCTGCAACATAATGGCACTTTAACTTTAAGTAGATAGGATCTTTGATCCAAGAATAAACTTACATTTACCTAAAATGTTATTTTCTTTGCGCTCGACAAAAGAAAAGTATTGAGAATGTCTCCATGTTAAGAAACTCGACTTCTGGCTTTACCATGATGTCTTGTTAGTTGTTATGAGAGTAGCGTATGTGTGTGTGTGTGTTGCCCTTTAAGATATGACAGCATGTGAGGTGAGTGACGTCAGTGAATGAGTGGGCGAGAGAGGTGAGGGATTTGCAACAGTGAGTGCGTGTAGGTGCTCTAACTTGGTGGATGGCTGCGTCCAATAAAGTCACAAAGTTGCAACAAACCGCCGGCCTCGTCATTCACCCTCAGCTGTAAAGACCCACTTCCAGGTAAAGTGAAGGTTGTTAGCCCCGAAGTACATAGGCCCTGGAGGAACGTCACCCCTACGCCCCTCAACTACGGTTACTTTGTAACACGTTAGTCCCAACACTGTTGACAAGTGATGCGCCGAAAATTTGGTCGTCTTAAGTAAAAACCGAAACCGGATGTTGTGCTGAAATATACATTTCAATCCGGTTTCAGGGCAAATCACTCTACGGAGACAGCCCTCGCACAAATGACTAATGATCTACTGCTAACGATGGATTCTGATGCGTCATCTATGTTGCTACTTCTTGATCTTAGCGCTGCTTTCGATACCGTCGATCATAATATTTTATTAGAGCGTATCAAAACACGTATTGGTATGTCAGACTTAGCCTTGTCGTGGTTTAACTCTTATCTTACTGACAGGATGCAGTGCGTCTCCCATAACAATGTGACCTCGGACTATGTTAAGTTAACATTGCGGAGTCCCCCAGGGTTCGGTTCTTGGCCCTGCACTCTTTAGTACTTACATGCTCCCGCTAGGCGACATCATACGCAAATACGGTGTTAGTTTTCATTGTTATGCTGATGACCCCCAACTCTACATGTCCCTGAAGCTGACCAACACGCCGGATTATAGTCAGCTGGAGGCGTGTCTTAATGAAATTAAACAATGGATGTCCGCTAACTTCTTGCAACTCAACGCCAAGAAAACGGAAATGCTGATTATCGGTCCTGCTCAACACCAACATTTATTTAATCAGAATCAGAATCAGAATCAGCTTTATTGTCATTACGCAAGGTAACGTGATTGAGGCCATTCCATACAGTGCGATGTGTGCATGCTAGAAAAACAATGTGCAAATATATAAAAATATAAAAAATGTAGAAGTGCAATGAATATGGTGTGAAATGAATATATACATGAAAAAACAAAAAACAAAAACAGGGTGGTTGGTGGAATGGGTTTTTGCACCGAAGAGAAGGCAGTTATGAGGGACAATGGGGCAGTCCGTTCAGGATGGTTATGGCCCTGGGGAAGAAGCTGTTCTTTAGCCTGTTTGTTTTGGTTTTAATGCACCTGTAGCGCTTCCCAGAGGGCAGCAGGTGGAACAGGTCAGAGCCAGGGTGGGTGCTGTCCTTGATGATGGCACTGGCTCTGTTGAGGCAGCGGGAGGTGTAGATGTCCGTTAGAGAGGGGAGAGGGCGGCCGATGATCTTCTGAGCCGTCTTGACCACTCTTTGCAGCCTCTCCCTGTCTGCTGCAGTGCAGCTGCCGTACCATACCGTAATACAATAGGTCAGCAGGCTCTCGATGGACGAGCGGTAGAAGGTCAGCAGCAGGTCAGGCTTCAGGTTGTACTTCCCGAGGACTCTAAGGAAGTGTAGCCGCTGCTGAGCCTTCTTGATGATTGATGTGGTGTTGACTGTCCAGGAGAAGTCATTAGAGATGTGGACTCCAAGGTACCTGAAGGTGTGGACCCTCTCTACACGCTCGCCGTTGATGTAGAGGGGGACAGGGTCGGTGCTGCTCCTCCTGAAGTCGACGATGATCTCTCTGGTCTTGCTGGTGTTGAGAGCGAGGTTGTTCTCCGAAGACCAGGCCGTCAGCTTCAGGACCTCCTCTCTGTAGGCAGCCTCGTCACCCCTGGAGATGAGCCCGACCACTGTGGTATCGTCGGCGAACTTGACGGTAAGGTTGTCACTGTGGGCCGGACTGCAGTCATGGGTGTAAAGGCAGTAGAGGAGGGGGCTCAGCACACAGCCCTGTGGGGAGCCGATGCTCAGCGTGCGGGAGGATGAGAGGTGCGGGCCAAGTCTCACATTCTGGGGTCGGTCCGTTAGGAAGTCCCTTATCCAGGCGTTTGTGAGAGGGGGGAGGCCAAGAGTGTCCAGTTTATTGCAGAGTCTGTCCGGGATTATTGTATTGAAGGCAGAGCTATAGTCCACAGAGAGCATCCGGACGTAGCTCTGCTGCTGCTCCAGGTGGTTCAGAGCAGAGTGGAGAGCAACAGCGATGGCGTCCTCTGTGGACCTGTTCGCCCGGTATGCGAACTGGTGGGGGTCGAAGTCTGGAGGGATATGGTCCTTGATGTGCTGGAGAACAAGTCGCTCGAAGCACTTCATGATTACCGGAGTGAGGGCCACTGGTCGGTAATCATTCAGGCTGGTGATGGGAGACTTCTTCGGCACCGGGATTATTGTAGATGACTTCAGGCAGGATGGGATGACTGCCTGAGCCAGGGAGAGGTTGAAGATCCTGGTGAGGGGGGGAGCGAGCTGGTGGGCGCACGTCCTGAGCACCTTTCCAGGTACTCCGTCTGGTCCGGTAGCCTTCCTGGGGTTCACAGCCAGGAGCACTCGTCTGACACTGTGCTCCTGTACAGTGAGTGGAGTGGCGCCGGAGCCCGGTGGGGGCGGGGGCAGGGCTGGAGCAGATGAGTGTCACTGGGGGGTTTCGAAACGGGCAAAGAAACAGTTAAGCTCCTCTGCCAGTGTCGCACTCTGATCCGCAGTTGTCATATTGCAGCCTCTAATACCACCTTAACATTTAACAACCAAACAATTACACAAAGCGACTCGGTAAAGAATCTGGGTATTATCTTCGACCCAACTCTCTCCTTTGAGTCACACATTAAGAGTGTTACTAAAACGGCCTTCTTTCATCTCCGTAATATCGCTAAAATTCGTTCCATTTTGTCCACTAGCGACGCTGAGATCATTATTCATGCGTTCGTTACGTCTCGTCTCGATTACTGTAACGTATTATTTTCGGGTCTCCCTATTTCAAGCATTAAAAGATTACAGTTGGTACAAAATGCGTCTGCTAGATTATTGACAAGAACAAGAAAGTTTGATCATATTACGCCTATACTGGCTCACCTGCACTGGCTTCCTGTGCACTTAAGATGTGACTTTAAGGTTTTACTACTTACGTATAAAATACTACACGGTCTAGCTCCATTCTATCTTGCCGATTGTATTGTACCATATGTCCCGGCAAGAAACCTACGTTCAAAGAACTCCGGCTTATTAGTGATTCCCAGAGCCCATAAAAAGTCTGCGGGCTACAGAGCGTTTTCCATTTGGGCTCCAGTACTACGGGAATCTCCCGGAAAAATTGTGAAGGTTGGCAAGTATGACGCTGTCAAGCGGCATTCATATAAAACTTGAGTGCCGCACGAACATTAAATTTTCATATTAAGGTGCGGGCCGCAAAATAACGTCTCACGGGCCGCGTGTCTGAGACCCCTGGTTTATACATAGCACAAAGCAAAAAAAAAACTTTGTACGCAGTGTTATTTCATTTTAAATTTCAAAAGAATTTTGTGGCTCCCATTGTTTTCTTTAATTTGTGAAACGGGTCAAAATGGCTCTTTGAGTGGTAAAGGTTGCCGACCCCTGCTCTAGCCTTTAAATAGACTCCCCTTTTTTAGACCAGTTGATCTACTGTTTCTTTTCCTTTCTCCTCTGCCTCCTCGCCAGGTTATTCCGGTTCCGGTGACCATGGATGAAGTGCTGGCTGTCCAGAGTTGGGACAAGGGGTGGACCGCTCGCCTGTGCATCAGTTGGGGACATCTCTGCGCTGCTGACCCGTCTCCGCTCGGGATGGTCTCCTGCTGGTCTCCTGCTGGCCCCACTATGGACTGGACTCTCACTACTATGTTAGATCCACTAAGGACTGTTCTTCCACAATATTATGTCACTCGACATCCATTGCTTTCGGTCTCCCCTAGAGAGGGGGGGTTACCCACATATGCAGTTTCTCATAGTCATTCACATCGACGTCCCTTATGTGGGCTCTGTACCGAGGATGTCGTTGTGGCTTGTACAGCCCTTTGAGACTTTTGTGATTTAGGGCTATATAAATAAACGTTGATTGATTGATTGATTGATTGATTGATTTCCGTTGGCGACTGCGTTTTTCCCGGTGCACACAAGTGACGTAGGTCGCCTAAAGCTGAAGAAAAAAATCACATCCAGGCCACATTGCGTTTAGACTGCAGTCACATTCAAAAAGATCAGATTCCGATTGGATTCAGGACTACCTGGCCTGAATCTGATGCAAAAATATCAGATTTGAAGCACTTAAGAGCGTTAAAACGGGCAAAAAAAATCAGATCTGTGACAATTGAGGGCAACAAAATCAGATTTGATGTGCAGTGTAAACGTGGCCTTCATTCACTCTCTACTAGGGTTGTACGGTATACCGGTACTGGTATAGTATCACGGTACAAATTAATCAAAAACGGTACTATACTCTGTTTGAAAAGTACCGGTTCCCGGGCATGACGGCGCATCGTTACGTCATGACATTGCTGGTTTTACAATCAGAGGAGCATGTTCGGCAGCGCACAATCACGGAGTACTTACAAACCGACACAGTGTGTAGACAGAAAAGGGAGAACCGACGCATTTTGGCCTAAAAACTAAAGATAGAGGTGAAGTTTTAACACTGAAACGCCCTCAGGAAGAGGTGCTTTAAGACATGGTTAGCTAGCTAGCGGCGAACGTACATCCGTAGTCGGCAGTGTTTTAGCTACTTCTAAATCACTAATCCTCGCCTCCATGGCGACAAATAAAGTACGTTTCTTACAAGTATCATCCCTGCAGGACGAGGAATAGCTAAACATGCTTCACTACACACCGTAGGAGGATATGATAGCTAACAGCTAACCGCAAGCTAGCACTGTAGTGGAATTTCTGCCCTTTGTACCTCTTTTTCTATTTTATTTTTTGTCAAAGTCCGGAGAGAGCGAGGTCGAAAAACATTAAGGAGGACATGGCAGGGCGCGTCACCCTGACATTGTACAAGAAATCTTGATCGTTTGTTATGGCGAAGAGATCCAAGAATGTTGATCCAAAAACAGCTGGCCCCTGTTGGAAGGACGCACAACCACCAGGGAAACATATAAATAACAAAGTTAGACCAAGTCTGGAAGCTCTTTCTTTTTTTTCCCTGCTCAAGGGCGCTTCATCCAACGTCTCCGGAGACACTATCTGTTTGCATGGTAATTCAATCCAACCTTGTACCATTTGATTATGAGTAAATACAACTCTTGTGATAAATTCTCTTTTGTTCCTGTTTAAGATTTGGACTTTCTACTACAGCACCCTGAATGTAAACAAATGCCACTGGCATACTTGCCAACCTTGAGACCTCCAATTTCGGGGGTGGGGAGGCGTGGTCGGGGGTAGGGCGGGGGGCGTGGTTAGGGGCGTGGTCAAGAGGGGAGGAGTATATTTACAGCTAGAATTCACCAAGTCAAGTATTTCATATATATATATATACCGTATTTTCCGCACCATAAGGCGCCCTGGGTTATAAGCCGCGCCTTCAATGAACGGCATATTTCAAAACTTTGTCCACCTATAAGCCGCCCCGTGTTGTAAGCCGCATCTAACTGCGCTAAAGGAATGTCAAAAAAACAGTCAGATAGGTCAGTCAAACTTTAATAATATATTAAAAACCAGCGTGATGTGGGCGCGCATGGAGTCGTATATCAACATGGACGGAGCTGCGTGAAAAAAGCCACCCGGCCTCTTCGCGTAAACTTACCTTAACCACTCGCTCATCTTTTCTTCATTCATCCATCCCTTCGAGTTAGCTTTTATGATGACGCCAGGTCTCTTTTGGCAAGGTCTTCCTTTTGAATATCACCATGGGTGGAAGTTTCTGGCCATTAGCATGGCAAGCTAGAACCACAGTGAAGGATGACTTCTCATTCCCTGTGGTGCGAATATTCACCGTGCGTGCTCCCGTTGTATCCACAGTGCGGTTCACAGGAATATCAAAAGTCAGTGGAACCTCGTCCATGTTGATAATGTTCTCTGGCCGGATCTTTTTTTCAGCTATCTTGTTTTTACAATATGCACGGAAAGTAGCCAGCTTTTCTTGAAAGTCTTTAGGCAGTTGCTGTGAAATAGTAGTCCGTGTGCGGATGGAGAGATTGCGTCTTTTCATGAACCGGAAACCTGTCGCCATTTTGTGGTCTTTACAGATGTAAACACACAAAGGAAATGAAACGTAATATCCGCGCGCTTCTTCTTCTTCTACGCGGACGGGTGGTTGCTTACAGTAGAAGAAGAAGCGCTTCCTGTTCTATGGGGGCGGGTGCTTACCTTGGCAGTTGCTTGCGTAGAAGAAGAAGCACTTCCTCTTCTACGGGGAAAAAAGATGGCGGCTGTTTACCGTAGTTGCGAGACCGAAACTTTATGAAAATGAATCTTAATATTAATCCATATATAAAGCGCACCGGGTTATAAGCCGCACTGTCAGCTTTTGAGTAAATTTGTGGTTTTTAGGTGCGGCTAATAGTGCGGAAAATACGGTGTATATATATATATATATATATATATATATATATATATATATATATATATATATATCTACGAAATACTTGACTTTCAGTGAATTCTAGCTATATATATATATAATGAACGGCATATTTCTAAACTTTGTCCACCTATAAGCTGCCCCGTGTTGTAAGCCGCATCTAACTGCGCTAAAGGAATGTCAAAAAAACAGTCAGATAGGTCAGTCAAACTTTAATAATATATTAAAAACCAGCGTGATGTGGACGCGCATGGAGTCGTATATCAACATGGACGGAGCTGCGTGAAAAAAGCCACCCGGCCTCTTCGCGTAAACTTACCTTAACCACTCGCTCATCTTTTCTTCATTCATCCATCCCTTCGAGTTAGCTTTTATGATGACGCCGGCCGGAAAGGTCTCTTTTGGCAAGGTCTTCCTTTTGAATATCACCATGGGTGGAAGTTTCTGGCCATTAGCATGGCAAGCTAGAACCACAGTGAAGGATGACTAGCTATATATATATATATATATATATATATATATATATATATATATATATATATATATATATATATATATATATTTGTTTTATTATATATATATATATATATATATATATATATATATATGTCTTAATAAGGTTATCCAAAAAATAGTGGTCGATACCGTAGTAGAGCGCAATATATGTATGTGTGGGAAAAAAATCACAAGACTATTTCATCTCTACAGGCCTGTTTCATGAGGGGGGGTTCCCTCAATCATCAGGAAATCTCCTGATGATTGAGGGAACCCCCCTCATGAAACAGGCCTGTAAAGATGAAATAGTCTTGTGATTTTTTCCCCACACATACATATATATATATATATATATATATATGTATGTATATATATATATATATATATATATATATATATATATATATATATATATATATATATATATATATATATATATATATATAAATAAAAGAAATACTTGAATTTCAGTGTTCATTTATTTACACATATACACACACATAACACTCATCTACTCATTGTTGAGTTAAGGGTTGAATTGTCCATCCTTGTTCTATTCTCTGTCACTAATTTTCTAACCATGCTGAACACCCTCTCTGATGATGCATTGATGTGTGGCACGCACAAAAGTGCTTCCATCAAATGCATTAGAGTCTGGAATCTTCCATCTCTCCCTAGCATGGCCCAAAACCGGTCAATCTTTGCTTCCTGAGGAAGATCTTCAGTGCCAAGCACTTGGTAGTCCACTACTTCTTCCCGGAGGCTATCCAGGTCCAATCACAGCTGCGGCTTGGAACTTACAAGCTGTTATGAGAGTAGCGTATGTGTGTGTGTGGCCCTTTAATAGGTGAGCATGTGAGGTGAGTGACGTCAGTGAGTGTGTGGGCGAGAGAAGAGAGGGAGCGGTAGCGTGAGTGCGGGCGGGCACTAGTTTGTTTTGTGTTGGATTGGCTGTGTGCAAGCAATCAATAAAGGAAGATTTGCAACTAATCGCTGGACTCAGGCAGGAAAGGTGCAACAAAGCGTATTTCTTCATCTTACTCGTCGTCGGCGTCGCCATGGCTGTATCTTCCTCGTTCTTCTGCTTCGTCTCCTTGTTGTGTGCGCAGTTATGCACTGCACTCTCTAAAAGCCGTATGTGTTATTGATGTTATAGATGGCAGTATTGTCCTGTTTAAGAGTGTCACAACATTGCTGTTTACGACAGACGAACTGCTGGTAGACAAAAACATGACTGCTGCTGTTGTGTGTTGTTACCACGCTGGGAGGACGTTAATGAAACTGCCTAACAATAAACCCACATAAGAAACCAAGAACTGGTACTCGATCATTCTACAGTTATAATGTGATTGGGCAGGCACGCTGTTTATATCGTGGGAAAGCGGACTCAGGGCCGCATGGACCTGGAGGGGGCGTGGCCTCCAGCTCCGCCTGAATTTCGGGAGATTTTCGGGAGAAAATTTGTCCCGGGAGGTTTTCGGGAGAGGCGCTGAATTTCGGGAGTCTCCCGGAAAATCTGGGAGGGTTGGCAAGTATGGCCACTGGTGGATCTACACCTGACATCCACTGTAATGATACCAAGTACAATAGCGTATGTAGTCGATACTCCTATTTTTACATTACTTTTTTACTTTTTTTAAATTCATATTTATGTTTATAAACTCAGGAAATACGTCCCTGGAAAAATGAGAACTTTGATACTTTACATTAGTTTTGAATGATACCACAATTTTAGGTACCAATCCGATACCAAGTAATTACAGAATCATACATTGGTCATATTCAAACAACAGAAGAAGAAGTGATTATTACATTTTAACAGAAGTGTAGATAGAACATGTTGAAACAGGAAATAAGCAGATATTAACAGTAAATGAAAAAGTGAATTAATAATAAATTTTTACAGCTTGTCCCTCATAACTTTGACAAATAATAGAATGATAAATGACACAATATGTTACTGCTTATGTCAGCAGACTAAATTATGAACATTTGTTTGTTGACTTACTACTAAAAGACAAGTTGTCTTGTATGTTCACTATTTTATTTAAGGACAAACTTGCAATAAGAAACATATGTTTAATGTACCCTTGGATTTTTTGTTAAAATAAAGCCAATAATGCCATTTTTGTGGTCCCCTTTATTTACAAAAGTACCGAAAAGTATCGAAATACATTTTGGTACAGGTACCGGTACTAAAATATTGGTATCGGGACAACACTACTCTCTGCATAAAGTGTCATATGTTCTGGGATATTACCTTACTACTTATAGAAGCGTAAGAAGGGTTGCCAGCAATACAGATCCTTTAAAATCTCTCATCCAGAATCATAAATGACTGAATGTCAATGACAATTATTTTGCTAGTTCTTTGTAAATTTTTGCCTATTTAATTTTGGAACTGAGAAACTTTTTTTTTTCTTTTTTTTTTTTCAAATAGTCATTAACTTAGAATTTAATGGCAAAAACACATTGTAAAAAAAGTTGGCACAGGGATATTTTTACCACTGTGTTACATGCCCTTTCCTTTTAACAACACTCAGTAAATGTGTGGGAACTGAGGAGACCAATTTTTGGAGCTTTTCAGGTGGAATTCTTTCCCATTCTTGCTTGATGTACAGCTTAAGTTGTTCAACAGTCCGGGGGTCTCCGTTGTGGTATTTTAGGCTTCATAATGCGCCACACATTTTCAATGGGAGACAGGTCTGGACTACAGCCAGGCCCAGTGCCGGCCCAAGCCTCCATGGGGCCCTAAGCAAAATTTGATTTTGGGGCCCTCTATTTCTGCCAATAATATTGATTGTTGATCATTCATACACCTACTATAAACTCATTGCGGCTCTGGCAGTGTTGTTTACATTATCCTATTGTCAGCCTGGCATGTCTTTACAAATGGCATGTCATTTATAAAGATATGGGGGTGGCCCAGTTAAGAACATAAATAATACCAATGAATGAACGAATGATGTCCAGAGTGCCACATATGGTTCCTAATCTTAAAATGTAGAAAACATTCAGCTACAAGAGTGGCCTGGGGTTGAACAGTCCAAGTGATAAAGCTTTGTATTTACAGTAAAAGTGTCATCTTGTCTCATCAGTCTTGTACATATTAATGGATGGATGGATGATTTTAGTTCAGCATTGAACAATTTGCAACCCCACCTGCATTTAGAAACAATCAAAGACTTCAATGTCAACACTACCCTGATTGAATGTTTTTATTCTTTTTTAACTACCCGCACACAGCAAGTGAAGGTTAATCAGACTCTGTCAGATTTCCAACACTGTCATACCGGAGTTCCACAAGGCTGTGTACTTTCACTTATGATTTTTACACTTTACACTCCTGACTGCAGGAAAGTATATCCTCGTAACTGTATTTCTCAAATTTGCAGATGACAGCAATTGTGAGTCTTCTGCATACGTGGTGTGACAAAAACAATGTCATTTTAAATGTGGCAAAAACAAGAGATGATTTTTGACCCAAGGGAAGTGACTACACACGAGTGGTCTTTAAAGACCAGACTTTGGGGTTTGTGTTGATAACCTGGTCAGCTGGAAATGGCAAATTGATAACTTGTCCAACAAAACTGCAACAGATACTATATTTCTAGAGAGGACTGAGGCTGTATGGTGTGAGCCATCAGAACATGGTCATTTTCTAAAAAGATATACGAGAGAGCCTAATAAGAAATGGATTAATGGCTTGGTTTGGCAACTTTAACTGTACAACTGAAAAAACAGATGCACAAAACAGCAGCAAATATAATTGGTTTGAGTCCATAGTCCATCCTTTGTATAACCAGTCAGGTATCCAATTCTAATTTCCTCGACGCAAATCCCTCAGGGGTGATGAACGACTGGGCAGCGCTTGAAGAGCTGCAGCCTGCCACCGTAACCCCCATTCCCTCCTCTCTATTGCAAGTCTGGAGTTATATGTTGTAATATGCATACATGCTTTGCTATGGAGTTTTTTCCCACTCCAGACTTACCCCTTAGGAGCCCAGTCTAGATTGTATTTTTATACTCATCCTCCCCCAGCGTTTAGCTTATTCCCATCTTTTACAGGGCCCCTTGTGAAGACTCATCAACATTCCTGTTCTGTTACCCTGTAAACTGTTTGTTTGTCTAATCTTGAACGGGTTTGTGCAGAAAACAAAGTTTTGTTGTACTTGTAATTTGAAAATAAAAACCATACAACACCATATACCATACTGCATATATATATATATATATATATATATATATATATATATATATATATATATATATATATATATATAAAAACAGGCAGAACAGGGGCAGAACCGGAAGGGCACGTAATGGACACACAGATATATCGCTGCAAATCAGTAGGTACGCTTTCGGGGTGGTGTCCAAATGGACTCCAATGTGGTGGCGGGTTGTGCCTCCGGCACGAACACTGTCATGGCGGGCCTGGAGTGCAAACTTTTGAGTATCTGTACTTTTGGGGTGATTAATCTGATGTCAATAAAACACCGTCGGAATCCCAGTAAGTTCCAGGAAGGAACTCTTTACTAGTGCGGGTGTAACGGTGCCCAGTCAGGGTGGTTCGTTAACCTCTCTCCCTGACAACTTCAAAGAGTGTGCTAGCCGCTGTGTTGGGTTTTAGCCTAGTGGCTAGCACACTTACATCTCATTCGGGCGTCACACACACACACACACACACACACACACACACACACACACACACACACACACACACACACACACACACACACACAGAGACAGGCAGACACACGCATACACACCCAAACCCAGCTGTAGTGGTGATGAAAACATCGTGAATGCATTTGAACTCTGAAAACAGCGGTCCAGTCGCTATTCAGATTGTGCGATCAAGAGAGTGACCACTGCAAAGATCCAGCCAATGGTGAATACACACACACACTGATTGATAGCCGATGGGGGTGGTTGTCAGCTGCTCATCAATCCCAACTTTCCTCACAGAGTTGGAAACATTAATTCCAAACGTCTGTCTGAAGCCCAAAATTTACAGCATGTCTGTGCTTGTTCCAGACTTTCTTTAACTCGTTTGCAGAACTAAACTAAAATTAACTTTTGTGATGTCACTATTGACAGGTGGAGGAAGTCCGGTGCTCCGTCTGTGTCCACTCGTGGCGAGGCATTGTATTACATCATTTTCACCCCGCGATCGTTTCTGCCTGGGCGTGACTCACTCCTCCAAGAGACATTTATTCTTTCAACCCAGCGTCAAAACAAAAGCTAAATGTTCCTGTAGGTACATACTCTCAGTCAGCCGGTGATGAATTGACAAACAGGTTTGACTTGAGTCTTTGTGTGTGTCTATAAATAAAGTTGATTTGATTTGGAAGTAAATGGAGGTAAATGTCTATTTTTGTGTAGTTAATTTAATGCTTGGAGCGGTTCCCCAAACAGTCTGTTGAATATCCAACTTGAAACTAACTCACTTTGGTCCACTTCCTGTATACATAAAGTGAAACTTCTCGCTTTAATGTTTTCCATTTCTTTTGCCAAGTATTGATACGATACAGTAATCACAATTGTTTTTCAAGCCTGCATCAAAACGAAACAGAAACTGTACTGTAGGGACAAACAGCTCTGACTTCAAAGTCCATGTTGGAATCAAGGAGGGGAAAGTCTACCTGCGTGTCGCTACTTTTGAACTTCTAATCCTGGAGACGGTTCGCCAAACAGTCGGTGTGGTTGGAGTCCAATCTGTTGAATATCCAACTTGAAAATAACTTCATTTCATTCCACAAAGCGTAAGGTCTTGCTTGAATTTTTTCCATTTTTTTTGCTCTGGATCTATGTGATATGTTTTACGTACTGTATCTATTATCAATATTTAGATTTACTATCTAAAAAAGAACATGTGCTGTAAAATTGTTTTGTTTGTGCCATGACGATTTTTGAATTAATCTAGAACACATTTTCTGACTAGTGATGTCATCCTGCCCCCCCCCCACTTTGTCACAATCTCCCCAAACTTGTCATCTCAGGGCATTCAATCGTCTTGGAAGAGGTTTCGCCGCTCATCCGAGTAGGTTTCATCCGTACGTACTTATAAACTTCGAATGGTCAGATCTAGTCCAGCGGCTGGTGCCAAAACCCCAAATATTTACACCCCAAAAACCAGGAGGGTGTGCCTGGGCAAGGATGGTTTCGGCCAAACAATACCTCAATGCTAACGAGGGGAATTTACACGTCAACGACTGTCGTTGACATTGACAGGTAGGGTTGCTCGTTTGCATTAAAACGTTGTTTTTCTCACCACGATACGGCGAAACCATCCTTGCCCAGGCACACTCTCTACTGGTTTTGGAGTATAAATATTTGGGGTTTTGGCACCAGCCGCTGGATTAAAACTGACCAATCTAAATCTATGAGCATGAACTGATGAAGCCTACTCAGATGAGGGGCGAAACGTCTTCCAAGTTTCCAAGTTTGGGGAGATCGTGTTTAGGTGAGGGGGCTGGATGACGTCACTAGTCAGAAAATGTATTTTAAATCAGAATCAGAATCAGAATCAGAAATACTTTATTAATCCCTGAGGGGAAATTAAAAATTTTCAGCACAATCCCATTCAAGAGCAGACACATTACAGGGAGACAGAACAGGATCGCTGACGGGTCTGCCAACTTCCGGCGCCCCTTACAAAAAAGGTGAGATACAGGTAAACAATGGGGGGTTTGGGGGTGAGAAAAAACAAAATCGGTCTAAGCCTGGGCCCCTGGAGAGGGGGTCCAGACTGAGGCCAAAGGAAAAACAACTCATAGCCATAGCACACATCCCTCTTACATGTGTGTAGAAGGGAAACATCAAACATCAAAGAAAACAAAGGATATTAAAGACATTAAAATACCTTTAAAACCCGTAACAGTGTGGTCCCCTCCTGCACCTCTTTGAAGGATGGCTCATGGCGGGATGGTCCTGGACAAAGACCAGTTCAACTGTGCAATGTGTCAGGATGTCCTGAAGGACCCAGTGACCATTCCATGCGGCCACAGTTACTGCTCCGAATGCATCAGCAGCTACTGGGACGATAATAGCAACTTGAAGGTTTTCAACTGCCCTCAATGTCGGCAGACTTTCAACCCGCGACCGGTGCTTGGCCGAAGCATCTTACTGGATGACGTGGTGGGAATATTTAAGCAAAGTGGACTCCAGGAGGCCTCGGCGGGTCGAACTCTGGCGGAGGAGGACGACGTGGAGTGCAATGTTTGCCCGAAGAGAAAGTACAAGGCGGTCAGATCGTGCTTGGTGTGTTTGGCCTCGTTTTGCGAACTGCACATTCAACCGCACTACCAGTCAAACGAGCTTAAGACGCACACGCTAATTACGGCCTCCAAGAGGGTCCAGGAGTGCGTCTGTGGTCAACACAACAGGCTGCTGGAGTTCTACTGCCGCACGTACAAGCAGTGCATCTGCCTGCTGTGTGTCATCGACCAACACAAAGGCCATGACGTCGTGATGGCGGAGGTGGAAAGACAAGAGCAACAGGTATGCTAATCATCATAATAATCAAAACATCTCCATTCACACGAGTCACCCGTCATCACAAAGAGCATGCACACTGAATAAGATCCCTTCTTACATCACGTTTGGCAAATTAAACCTCTTCTTTAAAGTAAATCCTCCAGTTAACAATTTAAAAACTAAATGCCGAAAACACACAATTTTGCATCATTACGATAAGATTTAACTATGCTACATTATTATTTTGCTCTCTTTTTTGCTCTAATATTATTATCATTATTATTATGCAATAAATCAATCAAAGTTTAGTTGTATAGCCCAGGGGTCTGCAACCTTTACCACTCAAAGAGCCATTTTGACCCGTTTCACAAATTAAAGAAAGCAATGTGAGCCACAAAACTCTTTTGAAATTTAAAATTAAATACGTTTTTTTTGCTTTGTGCTATGTATAAACAAACTATTATGGGTTACATTTATGAAATCAATGGACGACTGCAGAGAAAATGAAACAACATTTCTGCATGCAACAAAACGTTTTAACTCCGAAAAAGAAGTCGGGTTGAAGTTTAAGTAAAATACTTAATGTCTATTTAAGTCCTCCTTGTAGTAATGAAAAAACAAAACGCCAAACTTAAATGATCCACTGGCAGAGAACCGAAAATGCCGTCCTCTCTCTCTGTGCCGTCATCCTTTTACTGGCGCCGTACATTCAGCTGCCAACCTGAATAATACAATGTCTATTTCACTGAACAATTAAAAAATGTGAATATATGCAAAATTATAGGAAATTAAAATATTTATCATACTTGGTCAATGTGATTTCTGCTCCTGAACCGCACGCAGCGCACAGCGTCTCCACATCAGAGCTGTATGACGTCACCTTTGTCTTCACACAGGATGGTAAGCTCTCATCTGTGAGGCGTGTGCCATGTTTGTTTTGAATAAAGTTCATGTTGGACAACACCTACTCACATACATATGTGGATCCAAAGATCGGCAGGACTCCAAGTGCATACTTTTTCATGTTCACATAAAAGTCGGGGATAGCGTTCCAAGTTTCAAACACAAGTTTGTCTGGTTTGGGGAGGTTTTCAATATCACACCATTTGTGATTCTGAGCAAGAACGGCCTTGTGGTGTGAAACATCTTCAAGGTACGCTGTTAACTTGGACACCCACATGTCTTTGTCGGCTATGTCAGCCAGTTCCATCTCAAGATCAGGTGGACTCACACCTGGAAATGCTGTCATATTCAACAGGGATGGATGGAGGGTGAGGGGAGTGACAGGGAAGGATAATGTGTTTTTTTCCTCTCTGAACTCACTGAATTGTTTCCCAAACAATGTTTGCATTGCAATGACTGCAGAATGTAAATACTCTAAATTCACAATGTGAGCTTTTTTGAACTCACTCAAACTGGGGAAGTGTGACAGTGTACCTTTCTGTAAATCTCTGGCAAGCACTGTCAACTTGCGCTGGAATGCCAAAACCTCCTCCAACATGTGCAGGGCTGTGTCCTTTCCCCTGAAGAGCTGTGTTTAGCGTGTTCAGGTGCGCTGTCATGTCTACCATGAAGTGTAGCTTTTCCAGCCACTCTGGCTGTTCCAACACAGGATATGTGAGCCCTTTGCTGCCCAGAAAGGTTTTCACTTCTCCCAAAGCGTTTCAGCACCTCGTCTCTGGACAGCCACCGGACTTTGTTGTGCAACAGGAGATCAGAATATGTGCTTTCCAGCTCGTCCAGTAACGAACAAAACAGACAGTGATTTAAACCTTTCACCATTATTTTATTGACAATCTGAATGACAACATTCATTACGTCTGTGCATTCCGGAGGAAATGTTTGAGCACACACAGCCTCTTGGTGCAGGATGCAGTGAATAGTCAGCAAGTTTCTGTCCAGCGACTTTTGCAGTAAAGCCACAAAGCTCTTGTGCGCTCCTTTCATACTGGTCTGTAGCCACTGACACCAGGTGGGCGGTTTTATTCCTTTGGCTCTTAAACAGTTCAAGACAGCCTCACAGACGTTCTCCCCCCGTGTTTGGCCTTTTAGTGGTATCAACTCAATAATTTCTTCCTGTGGCCCAGCAGAGTTAACATACCGGCAGAACAGAACAGTGCTATTTGTTCAATATCACCTTTGTCTTTAGATTCATCACAGGCAATTGAGTAGGCAACAGCTGAATTGATGTCTTTAACTTGCTGTCTGGTGATGTCTTCTGCCATTTTTATGGTTCTGTCTTTGACAGTCTTTGCAGAGAGGGGCATATCCTTGATTTTCTGCACAATTTCCCTGACGACCCCTCTTCATCGACCAAGTGCTGTCCAGAATTTGCCAAGCACCTGAACATATCGCTCGGTGTTGATTGTCACAAACCGCTCGTTGTCGTCCTCGAACCAGAATGGTCCAATGATGCCATGTTTGGAGATGGCGACCCATGCAGTGCACTTGACTGAGTGTAATGGCCTTTGCAGACAGTACTCAGGGGTTGTGCTACCCCACAAAATGTTGTTCTTAGAGTTCACATCACCTGACAGCAGAAAATGTGCCTCATCCGAAAACCAGACATTGTCAAGGAAGTCTGGCGCAGTGTCAATCTTATTGCAAAACCACTGGGACATGATCACTCGTTTCCTCATGTCGGCAGGTGTGAGCTTTTGTTTAATATGTATCCTGTTAGGATAGAGGTCGAGATCTGCCATCAAAATTCTCCGCACAGACTCCCGATTCATTCCAAGCTCCTGACTTCGTCGACGCACAGACTTGCGTGGGCTGCGAACAACACAGTCTCTGACTGCATCAATGTTCTGCGGTTTCCTTGATGATTTTGGTCGTCCAGAGTGTGATTGTCTGTTAGTATCTTTACGACTGAGGTTATTAACAGTCCCATGGGTTCGGAACTTGTTGACCCATCTGTAGATTATTGTTTGGGCAGGAAATTCACAACATCCAAACCGTTCTTTGTTTTGCAATTGAGCCGCATGGATAGAATTCAGCCGAAAATAGGCTTCAACTATAAATGTCTTTTGTTCAGTAGTCCATGGCATCTCGAAGTTGAAATTTTCTAAACTTTTAGAACATTAATTCTCCTTGGTAAATCTGTAAAATAAAAAGACTTGATTAATTATTTCAAAAGTTATTCAAGTTTAGGTGATGAACGCTTTTTTTGTGTCACCCTGTACTTATATTTGCAGACTTCATCCACTTCTTGAAGTGATTGTTGCTCAAATCAGCCTTCCGTGTCAGTTCCGAAAAAGCTTTTTTTTCTCTCATCTCCATCCGGATATTTGTGAGCAAATGCTGCGTGTTTATTTTGGAAATGTCTTGTGACATTTGACTTTTCGTTGTTAGCGAGTTTCTCATTGCATATTAAGCACACAAGTAAAGCAGTCTCGTCAGCAGTGAAAGCAAACGCATCTGCCCACTTAACATTGAACGTTCTGTTTTCTTCAGACACTTTTCTTTTCTTTGAATTCTCCATAGTAAGCCCACCTGGGGTCGAAAAGTTAAAGGAACCGCACACTGGCGGGTGTCGCACATTGGAGGTTGTGACGTGTATCAAGAGCGACAAAAATATGTTAACACATGTTATAAGATCGCCATAATAATCTTAATAGAATTACATTTTGAAAATGAATTAACTAAAATCAAATACATTTTAATTAATCCATCCATCCATCCATTTTCTACCGCTTATTCCCTTTGGGGTCGCGGGGGGTGCTGGAGCCTATCTCAGCTACAATCTGGCGGAAGGCGGGGTACACCCTGGACGAGTCGCCACCTCATCGCAGGGCCAACACAGATAGACAGACAACATTCACACTCACATTCACACACTAGGGACCATTTAGTGTTGCCAATCAACCTATCCCCAGGTGAATGTCTTTGGAGGTGGGAGGGGCCTATCACCAGGTGCATGTTTTTGGAGGTGGGAGGAAGCTGAAGTACCTGGAGGGAACCCATGCAGTCATGGGGAGAACATGCAAACTCCACACAGAAAGATCCCGAGCCCTGGATTGTTCTCACGACCTTCGTATTGTGAGGCACATGCACTAACCCCTGTGCCACCATGCTGCCCATATATATATATATATATATATATATATATATATATATATATATATACATCCCTTAAGAAGGGAGGGTACTGTCATGATCCGTTGCTTGGATCATGTTCTGTTTAGTTTTGTATTTCCTTAGTTCTTGATTTTGTTCGGTTTCAGCACCCTGGTTTGTGTCTTGGTTGCCATGGATGCTGATTATTGTCACCTGCCTTTGATTAGTGGTCGAGACACTCACATATTCCTGGTCACCAATCAGAGAGCTATTTATTCCTGCCTCTTGCCACACTCTGCCTGGCTGTTTTGTTTGCTACGTTGGATTTCTTTATTTCTTGTGCCTGCTTTTGGCTAGTCTTTGGTTAAGCCTATACCCTAGCTTCCCGTGCAATCGGCACACTTTTCTATTCTTGTTTTCTCGCCTGATTTACTACAATAAATAATTTATTCCTACCTGCTGTCACGATGGAGGGGTCAACCTTAAATAATGCCTCTGATTAGTGCTCGGGTAGCAGGTGAGCGGCTGAACACTAGTCAGAGACAGGTGAACATAATTAGCAAACCAAAACAAACTCAGGGAGGTGCACAAACAGGAATTAAAATGAGTCCAAAACTAACAGAACTACATAAAACATGATGAAGACCACAGATCATGACAGAGCCCCCCTTAAGGACAGATCCCAGATGTCCAAAAAAAAGACAAAAACCAAGCAGGGTCAAAAGTCACGGGAGGGCGGAGGGAGGACTTGGCGAGGGGTCGCCAGACCAAGTGTCCCTGCAACCAGCGAGGGCGAGTCAGGTGGCGGCGACGCGTTGAACTGCACTTGGCGAGGCGGGTGCACTTGGTGAGGCGGGCGACCAGGAAACGGCCACATCTGTAGCCGACGGGGAGGTGGGCGCGTCATCGGCGTGGCAGGCATGGATGCAGTAGACGACGACGTGGCAGGCGTGGATGCAGAGGCAGACGAGTCAGGCGTGGAAGCAGCGGCAGACGAGTCAGGCGTGGAAGCAGTGGCAGACGAAGCAGGCGTGGAGGGTGCAGCAGACGAAGCAGGCGTGGGTGCAGCGACAGGTGCTAGCCGTGGTGCAGCGACAGGTGCTAGTCATGGTGCAGCGACAGGTGCTAGCCGTGGTACAGCGACAGGTGCGAGCCGTGGTGCAGTGACAGGTGCTAGCCGTGGTACAGCGACAGGTGCTTGCCGTGGTGCTGCTACTGGTGCTAGCCGTGGTGCTAGCCGTGGTGCAGCAACAGGTGCTGGTGCTAGCCGAGGAGCAGGAACAGGAACTGGTGCTAGCCGAGGAGCAGGAAATTAAGGTGCTGAGGAGGATGGCTCCTGCAGGCCCACCGGAGATGATGGTGGCGTCTGCAGGCCCACCGGAGATGATGGTGGTGTCTGCGGGCCCACCGGAGATGATGGTGGTGTCTGCAGGCCCACCCGGGCTGAGGTTAGCCATGAGCTTGGCGGAGGTGGCCTAGCTGGGGGATGCGGCTTGGCATGCCGATGGACTGGTGGTGGTGGACGGGCTGGAGGTTGCTGCCTGGCTGGGCGCAGCTGAGCCACCCCACTAGCACAGCTCCCGGCCCTAGCCTCCCCCTCAAGGAGCGGACACCAGGCGCGCTCCTTGCGGTCTGGAACCGTCTTTAGGGGTGGGTGGAGGGAGGTCAGGAGGGGGGTAGACTCCTACCCTTTAAATTGTCCAAAAAGTCTATTTCTAACCCCCACCTGAGGTTGTGTGGGCGGACAAAAGGAAAAGGTCTGTGACGTGGGCGGGCTTTGTACCGGAGGAGGAGTCTGAGGGAGTGGCGCGTCCTGGCAGCAAAGTGAAGCCCTTTTGAACAGCTTCCGTCTTCGCTGACGCATCCGGTACTGCGGAGGTGTGACAATGTCCTCAGGCCATACGGAGTTGATTGGGACCAACTTTCCGTTAGGGCCCCACATCAGGTCCTGGCGCGCCAAGGGGGAATAGCAAAGAGTCTCCGCCTCCATTGCGCGCAACACCTCCCACGTGCCTTCATCCATCTCCTCCATGTCCGTTGCGGGAAAACTTCTTGCTGGCGTCATTCTGTCACGATGGGGGGGGTCGCAGCTTGCTGCGGGGTCGTTCCCCCAGGAATGCAATGACTACTCCGGACATGGCGTGCAGATAAAAACATGATTTATTCTTAACTTACTAACTGTAGCAGGAACAAACAAAAACTTACTTGTCAAGGCATGGAACGAGCAGAAAGAACAGAGGCATTGCATGAAACAAACAATGACGCCAGGCCGACTGACTGGCAAAGGCAGGCTTAAATAATGCCTCTGGTTAGTGCTCGGGTAGCAGGTGAGCGGCCGAACACGAATCAAACACAGGTGAACATAATTAGCAACCATGGCAACCAAAACAAACTCAGGGAGGTGCACACACAGGAACTAAAAGGAGTCCAAAACTAACAGAACTACACAAAACATGATCTAGACCACAGATCATGACACCTGCACACTGCTTCCGAATGCCTGTTTGGGGAAACGATCTGCGCATAACCGTCCGACCCCGGTGTAACACCATGCGAATTTACACCTAATATAAAAGGCCATTATAAATATTTATGATTTCATTGGTTGCTATATTTGGGGAGTATGTTAACACTCTTTAGACACTTTTGAAAAAGCAACTTGCGTTTTTTTGTAGGTCTTACAATGATGTCATCCAACAACTAAATAGATTGCAGTTCTCTAGGAACACTTTTTTAGACCACTCGTACATAGGATGAGTTAAGGTGCTTTGATGAGGCAGGAAGACCACCCTGGTGTCATGAAGGGTTTCTTTTGGCTTGATGTGTCTTGAATGTTTCATTGTCTCCAGAATCAGCTTGGTAAGATGAAGCACGACTGTCAGGAGAACATCCAGCAAGCAGAGAAGATGGCTGAGAAGGTCAAAGAAAACCTCTCCTCTGTCAAAGTAAGACCAAACAACCCTCGCACACTTTTTGGGTTAAATGCACACACGTCACAAACGTCACGGTTCTCTCGAAGGACTATGCCTGGAAGCTGACGAAGACAAGTGAGGAACTCATAAAAAAGATGACCAGCTACTTGGAGGAGAAGCACTTTGGGTTGATTGAGAGGATCCACAACATGGAGAAGCTGGAGGTCAGTGAGGTCGAGCAGTCGCTGGAGGAGGCAGACATTGTGATCAAGGAGCAGCAGAGGATGTGGGTCCAGCTTGACAAGTTGGCAGAAAACGTGAACCCCGTGCACTTTCTCCAGGTTAAGACTGAAACATGTAATAGTTGTCATAAATCACATACAACAATGTAATATATGTCATATATCACATACAACAACGTACTATATGTCATATATCACATACAACAACGTAATAAATGTCATATCACATACAACAGTGTAATAGATGTCATATATCACATACAACAATGTAATAGATGTCAAATATCACATACAACAATGTAATAGATGTCATATATCACATAAAACAATGTAATAGATGTCATATATCACATACAACAATGTAATATATGTCATGTATCACATACAACAATATAATAGATGTCATATATCACATACAACAATGTAATAGATGTCATATATCTCATACAACAATGTAATAGATGTCATACATCACATACAACAAATGATAAATGATAATAATAAATGGGTTATACTTGTATTGCGCTTTTCTACCTTCAAGGTACTCAAAGCGCTTTGACAGTATTTCCACATTCACCCATTCACACACACATTCACACACTGATGGCGGGAGCTGCCATGCAAGGCGCTAACCAGCAGCCATCAGGAGCAAGGGGTGAAGTGTCTTGCCCAAGGACACAACGGATGTGACTAGGATGGTAGAAGGTGGGGATTGAACCCCAGTAACCAGCAGCCCTCCGAATGCTGGCACGGCCACTCTACCAACTTCGCCACGCCATCCCCGATCCCCGAACAATGCAATAGATGTCATATATCACATACAACAATGTAATGCACCTGTCGCTGCACCACGGCTAGAACCTGTCGCTGCACCCATGCCTGCTTTGTCTGCTGCACCCACGCCTGCTTCTTCTCCTGCACCCTCCACGCTTGCTTCGTCTGCTGTACCCTCCATGCCTGTTTCGTCTGCTGCACCCTCCACGCCTGCTTCGTCTGCTGCACCCTCCCCGCCAAGTCCTCCCCCGCCAAGTCCTCCCTCCGCCCTCTCGTGACGTTTGACCCTGCTTGGTTTTTGTCTTTTTTTTGGACATCTGGGATCTGTCCTTAAGGGAGGCTATGTCATGATCTGTGGTCTACATCATGTTTTGTGTAGTTCTGTTAGTTTTGGACTCATTTTAATTCCTGTGTGTGCACCTCCCTGAGTTTGTTTTGGTTGCCATGGTTACTAATTGCGTTGTTGTATGTGTAATAGATGTCATATATCACATACAACAATGTAATAGATGTCATATATCACATACAACAACGTAATAGATGTCATATATCACATACAACAATGTAATAGATGTCATATATCACATACAACAATGTAACATAAAAGAGTGAGACAAGTGTATTTACAATTGACATTAAAGAGTATTTGAAGTAAGTGAGGCACACAAATGTTAGCAACATTAGCATAGCTATGTAAGCTAACATTACAGTCCATCACAATAATTTAATTCTTCTCTGCCGGCAGAAACTTCCGTCCCTGAAAGCCTGGACTATGTCCTCACTTCTGCCAGACTTCAACTTGATCCTTTTCAAAGATATTTACGTCTACCAGGAGTGGATGTTGAAATACTACAAGGAAGGATTCAATGACATTTTTGAAGAAGGTTTACTTGTGTCTTTTTATTTGATTTTACTTCGTAACATGGTAGCAACACAGCATCAATCACACAAATACATTTAATTAGACAACGACAAACATAAACACCATACTTTTTCACAAGTGACATTAAAATACAAAAACATTTAATATATTTTGAAAAACCTTTTTTTTAACTCCTTGGATTATTTTTGTCCTATAAGTAACTCTAATAATAATAAAGTTAAATTAATCTTAATCAAGAACTGTGCTAATATATGTATTTATTCATTTGAAAGTCAGTAGACTTCAAATATGTATTTGCTAAAATGATATGCCAAGTTTTGAGTTAGTAGTTTTACAGGAAGTTATGTTACTGATCATATTTTAGCAGTTAGTGACGCAAGGAAGTATTCTAGAAGGAAACGAAAGAGCAGTAGTGAAACATTTATGATGAATCATTACCAGGTTGTTGTTTTACATTTGAAGAAACAATGATTCCTACTCTTCAGCTTGTGTCATGATCAGTGTTGGGTTAGTTACTGAAAACCAGTAACTAGTTACAGTTACTAGTTACTTTATTTCAAGAGTAACTCAGTTACTAACTCAGTTACTTACACCAAAAAGTAATGCGTTACTGTGAAAAGTAACTATTTAGTTACTTATTTTTTTCTCCTTTTTTTTAAGGCTCCCATTAATGCCCTTTTAGCCTTCGTTTCAGTACTGTTATTGCACTGGAGAATAATACAATGTGTTGATCAACTTGACATGCATTTGCATCACTGAACTCTGCTAAGCAATGTGGTCTACATACAACACACAAAGACAAAGATATGTTTCAAAGGGCCAATTTATTTCAGGCCACAACAAATTGACAAAACTATTTGAAATAGCTGCAACATGACATACATAAGTAACAAACCGCATAATAACAACATAGCTGTAAAGCTGGCTTCACCCAAGGAAGGCACACATGACATACACAAAGCCTAATCAGGCATTTTTTTTCTCTCAAGGAATTGTGAAATAAAATCATGTATTCAGGAGATCAACACTGTAGTGAAGCCCAGAAGACTCTACACATTTCCCCAGTTTTAGTTTAGAGAAAATGAAAGATTGGCCTGGCCCACTAGCATCCCTCTTTATGTTTGTGAACTTTATAGTCTATACATTTAGAGTGATGTGAAAATCAAACACTCTAGAAGTCTAGAATGAAATAGTATATAAGAGAATTGACAGAGTGTGTACCTTCAATGATGAGCAGAGGCAGAGTTTGGAGTGTTTTCTTTAGCTCGCTTTCCATGTTTATGTACTCACTGTCCAGGTACTTGGAACATGTTTTCTGTGCCATTTGTTGTTTGACGCCGGTATCATGCTATTTAGCTGCCAGAAAACGGGTGACTCCACTGTAGAAATAGCCTGCATGTCTTCTAGCACATACGCTGCAATGGCTCTATCAATGTTGTCCTGGCTAGCATTGCCTCCGTTAAATCCTTAGGTGGAGGTGAAGTGGCATCGGAGTCTGTGTCTCTCTTTACTAGCTTCGTCAAAGCATGTTGCTTAGGTGGCGTGGCGAAGTTGGGAGAGTGGCCGTGCCAGCAATCTGAGGGTTACTGGTTCAATCCCCACCTTCTACCGTCCTAGTCACGTCCGTTGTGTCCTTGAGCAAGACACTTCAACCTTGCTCCTGATGGGTCCTGGTTAGTGCCTTGCATGGCAGCTCCCGCCATCAGTGTGTGAATGTGTGTGTGAATGGGTGAATGTGGAAATAGTGTCAAAGCGCTTTGAGTTCCTGAAAAAGGTAGAAAAGCTATACAAGTATAACCCATTTACATTTATGTAGCTGTTTCAGCAGATTTGAATTGCTGTTTTGGGCAGTATTCCCGGGTGCGGTCACTGTTGCTACTCACTGCTCCCCTCACCTCCCAGGGGGTGATCAAGGGTGATGGGTCAAATGCGGAGAATAATTTCACCACACCTAGTGTGTGTGTGACAATCATTGTCACTTTAACTTTAAGTAGATGGGATCTTTGATCCAAGACACAACTTACATTTAACTAAAATGTTATTTTCTTTGTGCTCGACAAAAGAAAAGTAGTGACAATGTATCCATGTTAAGAACCTCGACTTCTGGCTTCGCCATGAGGTCTTTTTAGTTGTTATGAGAGTAGCGTGTGTGTGTGTGTGTGTGTGTGTGTGTGTGTGGCCCTTTAAGAAATGACAGCATGTGAGGTGAGTGACGTCAGTGAGTGAGTGGGCGAGAGAGGCGAGGGAGCGCAACAGTGCGTACGTGCAGGTGCTCTAGCTTGGTGGATGGCTGCGTGCAAGACACCAATAAAGTCACAAAATTGCAACAAACCGCCGGCCTCGTCATTCACCCTCGAGTCCGGAGCTGTAAAGACCCACTGCCGGGTAAAGTGAAGGGTGTTAGCCCCGAAGTACATAGACCCTGGAGCAGGCCCGGCCCTAATCAATCTGGCGCCCTAGGCAAGATTTTAGGTGCCCCCCCCCCCCCCCCCCCCCCCCACATCGGCAGTGAAGTGTATATACTCACAAGAACCCGAATAGCTTTGTCTTTGACCTTTTTTTTTTACTTACAACTATACCTAATATATAAAGGGGTGGAAAAGTGACTATTACCTGCAGGGAAAACATTAGCTAACCAGAAGGCAATAATGTAAACAAAAAACACCTGCTTAAAAGATCTAATACAACTGTCCCTGAGGAATGTAAGGTGGGAGTACTGTAATTACCTAACGTTACATTATTATTTTCCATAACAATTTAGCCCCCTCCACAATATTAACCCGACGTTAAAACAGAACTAGCTATTTATTGATTAGCAATTGCCGAGTCATGTAACATTAGCTTAATGCTAAAAAGCCAGGTTACTATCACATTCTGTAACAGACAAATAATTTCATGTAGGCTAACGTTACCTACCTGCTACCTCTGTCTTTTCTCGTTTCTCCTCTTCTTCTTTTCTCTTTTTTCTTCCCTGGGCACCTGACAGTTTTGGCCGTTTTGACATCTTGTGTTGATTTTTTGATGTGGTGACGTCCAAGGCGAGTCATGATACGGGAAGGGAGGGGGCGCACCGTGTGGGGGGAGGAGGGGGGGGCGTAATGTTGTAACAAATAATATTTCTATTAAATAGGCTTTACTTTGCATTTTAATTAACGTGAGATTATTTTTTGTATTTAGAAATAATAGTAACAACTTTTTTTTTTTTTTTTTTTTTCTCCAACATTTGTGGCACTGGCATGGCGCCCCCTGATGGACGGCGCCCTTAGCATTTGCCTATACGGCCTATGCCACGGGCCGGCCCTGCCCTGGAGGAACGTCTCCCCTGCGCTCCGCTCCTCGGTCGAGGAAAGCACGCCTTTTCTTTTCCTTGTGAGACAGAAGGACGACACTTCTTCTGTTTCTAGCCGATACTACATTAAAAAATAACGTAAAATAACGCAGTAACGCATCATGTAGTAACGGTAACTGAGTTACTGGATATAAAAAAATAACGCGTTAGATTACTAGTTACCGCCGAAACTAACGGCGTTACAGTAACGCGTTAGTCCCAACACTGGTCATGTTATAGTAGATTACAATGTTTCACAATAAAGGTTCTGTTACTTGATATTTAAATATGCATTACACCAATACAAACCCCAAAAGCAGTGAAGTTGTCAATGGTAAATAAAAAGAGAATACAACAAATCTTTTTCAACTTATATTCAATTGAATAGACTGCAAAGACAAGATATTTCATGTTCACACTGAGAAACTTTGTTAATTTTTGCAAATATTAGCTCTTTTGGAATTTGATGCCTGTGATATGTTTTTAAAAAAGCTGGCACAAGTGGCAAAAAAGAGTGAGAAAGTTGAGGAATGCTCATCAAAGACTTATTTGGAACATCCCACAGGTGAACAGGCTAATTGGGAACAGGTGGGTGCCATGATTGGGTATAAAAACAGCTTCCATGAAATTTTTAAACAAGGACGGGGCGAGGGTCACCACTTTGCCTGAGCAAATTGTTTAAGAACAACATTTCTCAACCAGCTATTGCAAGGAATTTAGGGATTTCACCATCTACGCTCCGTAATATCATCAAAAGGTTCAGAGAATCTGGAGAAATCACTGCACGTAAGCCATGATATTACACACCTTGGATCCTTCAGGCGGTACTGCATCAAAACAGTCATCAGTGTGTAAAGGATATCACCACATGGGCTCAGGAACACTTCAGAAAACCACGGTCAGTAACTACAGTTGGTCGCTACATCTGTAAGTGCAAGTTAAAACTCTACTATGCAAAGCCAAAGCCAATTATCAACAACACCCAGAAACTCCGCCAGGTTCCCTGGGCCCGAGCTCATCTAAGATGTACTGATGCAAAGTGGAAAAGTGTTCTGTGGTCTGATGAGTCCACATTTCTATTTGTTTTTGGAAACTCTGGACGTCGTGTCCTCTGGACCAACGAGAAAAAGAACCATCCGGACTGTTCTAGGCACAAAGTGTAAAAGGCAGCATATGTTATGGTATGGGGGTGTATTAGTGGCCAAGAAATGGGTAACTTACACATCTGTGAAGGCACCATTAATGCTGAAAGGTACATACAGCTTTTGGAGCAACACATGTTGCCATCCAAGCAACGTTACCATGGACGCCCCTGCTTATTTCAGCAAGACAATGCCAAGCCACGTTTTACAACAGCGTGGCTTCAAAGTAAAAGTGTGCAGGTACTAGACTGGCATGCCTGTAGTCCATACATTGAAAATGTGTGGTGCAATATGAAGGCTAAAATATGAGAAGGGAGACTGTTGAACAACTTAAGCTGTACATCAAGCAAGAATGAGAAATAATTCCACTTCAAAAATGTGTCTCCTCAGTTCCCTAACCTTTACTGAGTGTTGTTAAAAGGAAAGGCCATGTAACACAGTGGTAAAAATGCCCCTCCGACAACTTTTTTGCAATGTGTTGCTGCCATTAAATTCTAAGTTCATGATTATTTGCAAAAAAAAAAAAAGTTTCTCAGTGTGAACATGAAATATCTTGTCTTTGCAGTCTATTCAATTGAATATAAGTTGAAAAGGATTTGTTGTATTCTCTTTTTATTTACCATTTACACAACCTGACAACTTCACTGCTTTTGGGGTTTGTAATTATTTCATCCCCTGCTGAATTTTTAGTTTTCGTCTCTTGCATATGAACACATATGAGTTAAAAAATGTGTAATGTCGTGCAACCCAACATTCTAGTACACAGTGATGTGGCTGGTTTTCTGTTGACCAATCATTTTTGTTGTTGTTGTTGACAGTGGAAATGGCATTGTTGTCATCGTGTAGTACGAGTCATCGTCTTACCCCCGCCCCGCCGGCCCAGGCAGAAGCAGCGCCCTCGGCCTGTGTCACACCTCCCGTTCAAAGGGAAGCCGCAGGTGAGTCACCATGATGACGTCACCACCAACACCAACTGATCACGTGTCGACCAGTGTTTGTCAACGTGGGTGATTATGTCATTTCACTTATTGGGTTAATGCAAACCAGTAATTATAACCCGCAAATAATGCGCCCTTGTTGAGTGTCAGTGCTGTCTAGAGCTCGGCAGAGAAACCGTGTAATACTCTTCCATACCAGTAGGTGGCAGCAGGTAGCTAAGTGCTTTGTAGATGTCGGGAACATGGTGTGTCGTGATCACAATATGCAGATGACAGTGGGAGGCAGGGTGCAGGTAAAAAGGTATCGACGCCAATAATAAACAAAAGGCGAGTGCCGCCAAGAAAAAGCATTGAAGCTTAGGGAAGGCTATGCAGAACGAAACTAAAACTGAACTGGCTGCAAAGTAAAGAAACAAAGAATGCTGGACGACAGCAAAGACTTACAGAGTATGGAGCAGAGAGTTGTTTAATGACTTTACCATGAAAAAGCAACATTTAAGTGAATGTACGACTAAAAAGTTACATTTTAAGTGAAAGTACCATTAAAAAGTAACATTTAAGTGAAAGTACCATTAAAAAGTAACATTTAAATGAAAGTACCATTAAAAAGTACCATTTAAGTGAAAGTACCATTAAAAGTAACATTCAAGTAAAAGTACCATTAAAAAGTAACATTTAAATGAAAGTACCATTCAAAAGTAACATTTAAGTGAAAGTACCATTAAAAAGTGATATTTAAATGAAAGTTCAATTAAAAAGTAACATTTAATTGAAAGTACCACTTAAAGGAATATTTAAGTGAAACTTAATAATAATAATAATAATACATTTCATGTATAAGGCGCCTTTCTGGGCACTCAAGGACACCGTACAAAATCAAAACAATAAAATCAAATTGGATAAAAAACAACAGCAACAACAAAGATAGAGAAGAAAAGATGATTACAATGAATAAGCAGTCAGGAATAGGTGTGTTTTGAGTCTTGATTTGAAGAGGGATATTGAGTCTAAGTTACGAAGGTCTGGTGGCAAAGAGTTCCAAAGATGTGGGGCAGAGCGGCCGAAAGCTCGGGCACCCATGGTGGACACTTTAAATAAGGGGACAGTGAGATGGATGGATGGAGAAGATCTTAAGGAACGTGAAGGCATGGCGACATGGATCAGGTCAGAGAGATATGATGGAGAGAGGTTATGGATGGCTTTGAAAGTGAGGAGAACTATTTTAAAGTGGATGCGATGTTTGATGGGTAGCCAGTGGATTTGCTGCAGAACAGGGGTGATGTGCTGGATTGAAGGGATTCTGGTGATTAACCGGGCTGCAGAGTTCTGGAGAAGCTGAAGTTTGTGAAGTGACTTGTGAGGGAGACCAAACAGGAGAGAGTTGCAGTAGTCCAGGCGAGAGGTGACCAGGCTATGGACTAGTATGGCAGCAGTATGAGGGGTAAGGGATGGGCGAAGACGATTAATGTTTCGTAGATGAAAGTAAGCTGACCGGGTAATGTTGTTTATGTGGGCTTGAAAGGAAAGTGTGCTGTCGATGATGACACCCAGACTCTTGACTTGGGAGGAGGGTGAGACAGAGGAATTGCAGGGAGTAATGGACAAGCTGTTGGTTTTGGCAAGAATGGTTTTTGTACCGACAAGTAGGATTTCGGTTTTATTACTATTGAGTTGAAGGAAATTGGATGAGAACCACTGCTTGAGTTCACTGAGGCAGTCTGTAAGGGAGGAAGGAGGAAGAGAGGCAGTTGGTTTGGTGGAGATGTAGAGCTGGGTGTCATCCGCATAACAGTGAAAATGTATTTTAAATTTACGGAACATATTGCCAAGGGGAAGAATGTAAATAATAAAAAGCAGGGGACCAAGAACAGAGCCCTGGGGGACACCAGAGGAAACGGGACACGGAGGGGATTTGAATGAACGGAGTTGAACAAACTGAGTGCGGTCGAAGAGATATGATCTAAACCAGTGAAGGGGTGTGCTTGTGATGCCAATACTGTGCAATCTATGGAGGAGGACAGTGTGTGAAATGGTGTCAAAGGCTGCAGTGAGATCTAAGATGATTAGGATAGTGAGAAGACAAGAATCAGCTGCCAGGAGGAGATCGTTTGTGATTGTTACTAGTGCTGTTTCAGTGCTGTGCAGGGGGCGGAAACCAGACTGGAATTGTTCATATAGGTTATTTAAGTGTAGGTGGGAGTGAAGTTGGGAGGAGACAGTTTTTTCAAGGATTTTTGAGATGAATGGCAGATTCGAAATTGGACGAAGATTATTACAATTATTTGGATCTTAGCCTGTTTTTTTTCAAAATTGGTGTTATGGCTGCTGTTTTGAAAGCAGAGGGAACAATTCCAGTAGTGAGAGAAGAATGGATGATGTTGGTGATGAGGTGGATCAGTGAGGCGGATCAGTGAGGCGAGGCAGACTTTCACCAAAGCAGTAGGGAGTGGATCTAAAAGAAGGTGGATTGCTTGGATGGACAGATAAGTGCAGTGATGTCCAACTGAGAAGGCAGTGAAACACTAGAAAATGAATGGATGAGGGTGGGGTGAACTGGGGTTGAGGAGAAGAAGAAGGAAGTTGTTGGTGAATCTGGGTGATTTTGGAATTAAAAAATTGCATAAGGGAACAACAAAAAGAAGTTGAGGCCATATGAGACGGAAGTCAGTGCGGAGGATTTGAAAATTTGCCAAGAATAGAAAAAAGTGTTTTGGAGTTGCCTTCATTAGAACCGATTACAGTTGTGTAGTAGGATGATTTGATGTTGTTTAGGCAGTCTTTGTAATGTTGAAGGTGTTGGATGTACATGTCCTTGTGTACAGTGAGACCAGTTTTTTTGTAAAGACATTCAAATTGGCGTCTCTTTGTTTTTAACTTGCGGAGTGTGGGAGTAAACCAGGGTGCAGAGTTGGTGAAAGAGACGCTTCTGATTTTTTCTGGAGCCAGCATGTCCAGTAGATGATGAAGATTGTTGTAGTAGGTGAGCAGTTCATTGGGAGAGGAAAGAGAGTCACTGTCCGGGAGGCTGTCAATGGCGGTGGAAAGAGTGTCAGAGTCGATGTCCTTGATTTTGCAAAAACAGATATTGCGGGGAAAGGTAATTGTAGAAAAACTTAATTTGACAATAAAAGATACTAGCAGGGGATCGGAGTAAGGTAGTGAATGGGAAGTGGCATTAACAACATTTACACCTGAACAGCAAACCAGATCAAGTGTGTGTCCTCTACAGTGGGCAGGGAAGTTGATGTACTGCTGCAGACCAAAGCTTTGTCGACAGGATGAAAAGTCACTGGCTATTGTATTGTTGGTGCTGTCCATGTGAAAAGTAAAATCCCCCAGCAGTACAATATTAGGGAAAAGTGAAGAAAGATGAGCAATAAAAGTAGAAAAATCACTAATAAAATCTTTGCTGTATTTTGGTGGTCGGTAAACAGCAGCAATGATTGTGGGAAAATAGGATTAAAAAGTAACATTTAAGTGAAAGTAGGATTAAAAAGTAACATTTAAGTGAAATTAGGATTAAAACGTAACATTTAAGTGAAAGTACCGTATTTTCCGCACCATAAGCCGCCCTGGGTTATAAGCCGCGCCTTCAATGAACGGCATATTTCAAAACTTTGTCCACCTATAAGCCGCCCCGTGTTATAAGCCGCATCTAACTGCGCTAAAGGAATGTCAAAAAAACAGTCAGATAGGTCAGTCAAACTTTAATAATATATTAAAAACCAGCGTGATGTGGGCGCACATGGAGTCGTATATCAACATGGGCGGAGCTGCGTGAAAAAAGCCACCCGGCCTCTTCGCGTAAACTTACCTTAACCACTCGCTCATCTTTTTCTTTTTCTTCTTCATCCATCCATCCCTTCGAGTTAGCTTTTATGATGACGCCGGCTGGAAAGGTCTCTTTTGGCAAGGTCTTCCTTTTGAATATCACCATGGGTGGAAGTTTCTGGCCATTAGCATGGCAAGCGAGAACCACAGTGAAGGATGACTTCTCATTCCCTGTGGTGCGAATATTCACCGTACGTGCTCCCGTTGTATCCACAGTGCGGTTCACAGGAATATCAAAAGTCAGTGGAACCTCGTCCATGTTGATAATGTTCTCTGGCCGGATCTTTTTTTCAGCTATCTTGTTTTTACAATATGCACGGAAAGTAGCCAGCTTTTCTTGAAAGTCTTTAGGCAGTTGCTGTGAAATAGTAGTCCGTGTGCGGATGGAGAGATTGCGTCTTTTCATGAACCGGAAACCTGTCGCTTAGTAGGAGCCATTTTGTGGTCTTTACTGATGTAAACACACAAAGGAAATGAAACGTAATATCCGCGCGCTTCTTCTTCTTCTTCTACGCGGGCGGGTGGTTGCTTACAGTAGAAGAAGAAGCGCTTCCTGTTCTATGGGGGCGGGTGCTTACCTTGGCGGTTGCTTGCGTAGAAGAAGAAGCACTTCCTCTTCTACGGGGAAAAAAGATGGCGGCTGTTTACCGTAGTTGCGAGACCGAAACTTTATGAAAATGAATCTTAATATTAATCCATATATAAAGCGCACCGGGTTATAAGCCGCACTGTGAGCTTTTGAGTAAATTTGTGGTTTTTAGGTGCGGCTAATAGTGCGGAAAATACGGTACCACTAAAAAGTAACATTTAAGTGAACGTACCATTAAAAAGTAGCATTAAAGTGAAAGTACCATTAAAAAGTAAAATCTAAGTGAAAGTAGGATTAGAAAGTAACATTTAAGTGAAAGTAATATTAAAAAGTAACATCTAAGTGAAAGTACCATGAAAAAGTAGAATTTAAGTGAAAGTACCATTAAAAAGTAACATTTAAGTAAATGTACCACTAAAAAGTAACATTTAAATGAAAGTACCATTTAAAAGTAGAATTTAAGTGAAAGTACCATTAAAAAGTAACATTCAGCCGCACTACCAGTCAAACGAGCTTAAGACGCACACGCTAATTACAGCCTCCAAGAGGGTCCAGGAGTGCGTGTGTGGTCAACACAACAGGCTGCTGGAGATCTACTGCCGCACGGACAAGCAGTGCATCTGCCTGCTGTGTGTCATCGACCAACACAAAGGCCATGACGTCGTGATGGCGGAGGTGGAAAGACAAGAGCAACAGGTATGCTAATCATCATAATAATCAAAACATCTCCATTCACACGAGTCACCCGTCATCACAAAGAGCATGCACACTGAATAAGATCCCTTCTTACATCACGTTTGGCAAATTAAACCTCTTCTCCAGTTAACAATTTAAAAACTAAATGCCGAAAACACACAATTTTGCATCATTACGATAAGATTTAACAATGTTACATTATTATTTTTTTCTCTTTTTGGCTCTGTTATTATTATCATTATTATTATGCAATAAATCAATCAAAGTTTATTTGTATTGCCGAGGGGTCTGCAACTTTACCACTCAAAGAGCATTTTGACCCGTTTCACAAATTAAAGAAAACAATGTGAGCCACAAAACTCTTTTGAAATTTAAAATGAAATACGTTTTTTTTTGCTTTGTGCTATGTATAAACAAACTATTATGGGTTACATTTATGAAATCAATGGACGACTGCAGAGAAAATGAAACAAAATTTCTGCATGCAACGAAACGTTTTTAACTCCGAAAAAGACGTCGGGTTGAAGGTTAATAAAAATACTTAATGTCGTCATGGAGAGTGGTCACATCTTTTTTCCCTCCCATGGTAGCGGTCGTTTGATTCCACACTTTCTCCTTTTTATATTGTGGATCACGGATTTGTATTTTAAACCACCTCAAATACTTTACCCTCTTGAAAATGAGAGTCGTGAACGCGAAACGGACAATCACAGTGACTTTTATCTCATTGACAATACATCGGCGAAGCACTTTAGCTTCGGAGCTAACGTGATAGCATCGTGCCTAACTGCATATCAAAACAGAAGAAACATGCCCCTGACTGGAAGGTTGGACCGAAGATCAACAATACTACTATTACTTCTACTCTCAGGAGACACCGAAGTCAACCCTGGACCTGTATCCACCCAGTTAATGTTGTCCTGGCTGGCGAAGCCTAGCAATGCTACTGCTAACGACGCCATTGAAGCTAACTTAGCTTCGACACCTCCTATCTGCTCATCACAACCCGAGCTCACCTGTGCTCCAGCGATCGGCGGCTCGACAGAGGACTTCACCCCGTTCATCCACACGGGCGGCGGCGGCGGCGGCGGTGGAGGACAGCGGCTCGGCGGCGGCGGCGGAGGACAGCGGCTTGGCGGCGGCAGTGGAGGACAGCGGCTCGGCGGCGGAGGAAAGCGGCCCGGCGGCGAACAGCACGGCGGCGAACAGCACGGCGGCGAACAACGCGGCGGCGGTCAACGAGGTGACTGTCGACATCAACAGTGCGGAGGTCCTCCTGGCCTCTCCCGAGGCCCTAGGGGTCTTCACCGCGTCACCTGGACCCCCCAAGGTCTACACAAGATACAGGGGATGTTTTGTACAAAGTTGGTCGTTGTTCTCAACAACAACAACAACAACATCACCAAAACCCGCAAAACTTCTTCAACTACGCCCCTCCCCCATCACCTGGCCGTTGAACAATGTGCCTCTCTCCCTCTCCCCTCCCCCAAGTCTCTCCGCACAAACAGTGAATTGGACTGCAATACAACTCCATCTTCTGGACAATACTTCTCCCCAGCGGACTCTGATGTTATTTTTGGTTCCAGTGGGCTACACATCATCCACCTTAATGTGAACAGTCTCTCTGGAACTAAACTCGACCAAATCAGAGAAATGTTCCACAACAATAAGGTAAAAATCTTGTGTTTCTCTGAAACTAAATAAGATCAAAGTGTTTCTCACTCAGAGATAGAGATAGAAAACTTCTCGGTTATTAGAAAGGACAGGAATAAGCATGGTGGTGGGGTTTGTATGTATATTCACCAGGATATTAAATACATAAGTCGAACCGATCTTAACCATAATAACCTTGAATCTGTGTGGGCAGAAATCAAATTCACAAACGCTAAGCCATAGGGACTGTTTACAGACACCTTAATCAGAGTGATTTCTATGGTGCTCTCAAGGAGTACTTGGCTGGTGTAGACAACGTGGAGAAAATTATAACTGGAGATTTGAACACAGATATTCAACGCAGAGATGCGCCTGTCTTCAAATCTTACAGCAAGCTTTGTAATCTGCACGGCCTCTCCCAACTAATAACACTACCCACAAGGGTGTGTGATTCCACCCAATCAACCATAGATCTTATTCTCTCATCAGACCGGCATAACATAAAAAATAGTGGGGTCATGATCTGTGGTCTTAGCGACCACTATCTAACCTTCTGCACCCGCAAAATAACTAAACCCAAAGCCAATGGCCACATAACAGCTCAATCCAGATCAGTTAAAACATACTCCAGTGATAATTTCAACCTTAAATTAGGTGAGTGGGACTGGTCCCCTGTGCTCACGAGCAACCTGGTTGATGTTGTTTGGGATCGCTTCAAAACAGCGTTCCTAGCGATACTAAATGATATGGCTCCCGTTAGAACAGTCAGGATCAAAGCCCACTCTGAACCATGGATGAATCCAGACCTCTTGGCTGCCATAAAAGACAGAGACAGAAAATACTCCGAATACCAAAAGTGCAAAACCGAAGTAGATAAACAACCCAATAATAACCTCAAATCACTCCTTTCAACACTCAAAAAGCAATGCAATAAATTAAGAAATAAGACAAATAACCTGACTAAATCCTTAAAAAAAAATTACATTACCGACAAAATAGAGGAAAACACAAATAAGCCACGTGAGCTCTGGAAAATCCTCAACAACCAGCTTCCTGGTTGCAGCCAGAAACTTAAAACCATACTCACCAACATCAACATCAAGGAGGGTGACTCCCTCATTACAGACAAAATGGAGGTAGTAAGCAGACTTAACACCTTTTTCACCAGCATAGCCACAACTCTAGTCAACAAGCTGTCCCACCATTCTGGTCGCTTTGGTGTAGAACACATTAAAGCTTTCTACAGAAAGCTAGGAGTATCCAGCAACGATTTCAAATTAGAAATGGTCTCACCTGACGAGGTGATTAAAAAATTGAGCGCGCTCCACCCAAACAAGGCCACCGGCCTTGATAATATCCCCTCCAGATTCCTCAGGGACTCTGCCACCACCATTGCCCCGATCATCACACACATAATAAGCCTCTCAATTACTCAAGGCCAAGTACCAAAAGATTTCAAAATAGCAAGAGTAACTCCCCTCTTTAAAAAAGGAAGCAAATTAGAACCTAGCAACTACCGACCTGTTTCTATTCTCAGTTCCATTTCGAAAGTAATGGAAAAAATAGTTTATGAACAGGTCGATAGTTACCTTGCCACAAATAAACTCATGTACAAATTCCAATCCGGCTTCAGAACTAACCACTCCACTGACACATGCCTTCTCTATCTGACCGACCACATCAAACATGAGGTGGACGCGGGCAAATACTGCGGCATGGTCATGCTGGACCTTCAGAAGGCCTTTGACACCATTAACCACAATATACCGTTGGATAAGCTCAGCCCCCCCCCCCCCCCCCCTCTCTGTAAGCTGTGGAGTCCCCCAAGGCAGTATATTAGGGCCTTTATTGTTCCTAATATACATAAACGACATGTCATCAGCATGCGACTGTGAATTTTTTTTGTTTGTGGATGACTCGGCCCTGCTGGTATCCGGCAAGGACAAGTCACAGGTGGAGAAAATCCTCAGTGCTGAACTCTGTAGAATTTGCACCTGGCTCGCTGACAACAAGCTATCCATACACTTGGGTAAAACGGAATCCATCCTGTTTGGGCCCCACATCAACCTTAAGAAAGTCAGTGACTTCACTATAAAAGTGGGTGACATTGTTAGCGCCAGGAAGGATGAGGTCACCTACCTAGGTTCCATTCTAGAGGCTAATATTTCCTGTGATAAAATGGCAACCAAGGTAATCAAAAAGGTCAACCAACGAACGAGATTTCTCTACAGAATCTCCTCTCTGGTCAACAAAAGCACCATGAAGATTCTGGCGGGAAATCTCGTTCAACCCTTTTTCGATTACGCATGCACCTCCTGGTACCCTAGCACCTCCAAAACCCTCAAATCTAGACTCCAAACATCCCAGAACAAGCTAGTCAGGTTACTTTTAGACCTCCACCCCAGATCACACCTCACTCCTACCCACTTCTCTAAAGTGGGCTGGCTCAGGGTGGAGGACAGAGTAAAACAACTTGCACTGAGCCTTGTCTATAAAATCCGCTACACCTCCCTGATACCGAAGTACATGTCAAACTACTTCCTTAACGTAAATGACCGCCATAACCACAACACCAGGGGGAGCTCCACTAACCACGTTAAACCCAGATTCCCATCTAACAAAGGTCTTAACTCATTCTCTTTCTATGCCACATCAATGTGCAATGCACTCCCAACAGGTGTAAAAGAAAGGGCATCTCTATCCTCCTTCAAAACAGCACTAAAAGAACACCTCCAGGCAAATTCAACCCTAAACTAACACCCTCCCTTCCTCATCATACCTCCTCGGATTGTAAATAATCAAATGTAAACAATCAAATGTAGTCACTTTTTCTTATAATTCCTGATCTCTCTCTCTGTGTCCAATACTTGCTGTACACATGTACCAAGTCAGACCTACACTGTTCCAATGTCAATTTCTCTGATGATGCAATTGTTGATGACTGAAGTGTTGATTCCAACCAAACTTAACCCCCCCACCTCCCTCCATATCCCACACCCCGGATTGTAAATAATGTAAATAATTCAAATTATATACTGTGATGATTATCTTGTGTGATGACTGTATTATGAAAACAGTATATATCTGTATCATGAATCAATTTAAGTGGAGCCCGACTTAAACAAGTTGAAAAACTTATTCGGGTGTTACCATTTAGTGGTCAATTGTACGGAATATGTACTTCACTGTGCAATCTACTAATAAAAGTTTCAATCAATCAATCAATCAATCAATCTATTTAAGTCCTCTTTGTAGTAATGAAAAAACAAAACGCCAAACTTAAATGATCCACTGGCAGAGAACCGAAAATGCCGTCCTCTCTCTCTGTGCCGTCATCCTTTTACTGGCGCCGTGCAGTCAGCTGCCAACCTGAATAATACAATGTCTATTTCACTGAACAATTAAAAAATGTGAATATATGCAAAATTATCAGAAATTAAAATATTTATCATACTTGGTCAATGTGATTTCTGCTCCTGATGCGCAGCGCACAGCGTCTCCACATCATGGCTGTATGACGTCACCTTTATCTTCACACATGATTGTAAGCTCTCATTTGTGATGTGTGTGCCATGTTTGTTTTGAATAAAGTTCATGTTGGACAACACCTGCTCACATACATATGTGGATCCAAAGATCGACAGGACTCCAAGTACATACTTTTTCATGTTCACATAAAAGTCGGGGATAGCGTTCCAAGTTTCGAACACTAGTCTGTCTGGTTTGGGGAGGTTTTCAATATTACACCATTTGTGATTCTGAGCAAGAACGGCCTTCTGGCGTGAAACATCTTCAAGGTCCGCTGTCAGGCGCTTTAACTTGGACACCCACAGGTCTATGTCAGCCAGTTCCATCTCAAGATCAGGTGGACTCACACCTGGAAATGCTGTCATATTCAACAGGGATGGATGGAGGGTGAGGGGAGTGACAGGGAAGGATAATGTGTTTTTTTCCTCTCTGAACTCACTGAATCGTTTCCCAAACAATGTTTGCATTATAATGACTGCAAAATGCAAATACTCTAAATTCACAATGTGAGATTTTTTGAACTCACTCAAACTGGGGAAGTGTGACAGTGTACCTTTCTGTAAATCTCTGGCAAGCACTGTCAACTTGCGCTGAAATGCCAAAACCTCCTCCAACATGTGTAGGGCTGTGTGTCCTTTCCCCTGAAGAGCTGTGTTTAGCGTGTTCAGGTGCGCTGTCATGTCTACCATGAAGTGAAGCTTTTCCAGCCACTCTGGCTATTCCAACACAGGATATGTGAGCCCTTTGCTGCCCAGAAAGGTTTTCACTTCTCCCAAAGCGTTTCAGCACCTCGTCTCTGGACAGCCACCGGACTTTGTTGTGCAACAGGAGATCAGAATATGTGCTTTCCAGCTCGTCCAGTAACGAACAAAACTGACGGTGATTTAAACCTTTTGCCATTATTTTATTGACAATCTGAATGACAACATTCATTACGTCTGTGCATTCCGGAGGAAATGTTTGAGCACACAGAGCCTCTTGGTGCAGGATGCAGTGAAAAGTCAGCAAGTTTCTGTCCAGCGACTTCTGCAGTAAAGCCACAAAGCCTCTGTGCGCTCCTGTCATACTCGTCTGTAGCCACTGACACCAGGTGGGCGGTTTTATTCCTTTGGCTCTTAAACAGTTCAAGGCAGCCTCACAGACGTTCTCTCCCTGTGTTTGGCCTTTTAGTGGTATCAACTCAATCATTTCTTCCTGTGGCCCAGCAGAGTTGACATACCGGCAGAACAGAACAGCGCTATTTGTTCAATATCACCTTTGTCTTTAGATTCATCACAGGCAATTGAGTAGGCAACAGCTGAATTGATGTCTTTAACTTGCTGTCAGGTGATGTCTTCTGCCATTTTTATGGTTCTGTCTTTGACAGTCTTTGCAGAGAGGGGCATATCCTTGATTTTCTGCACAATTTCACTCTTGTTTTTAAAGTCCGTGAATAGGTGTTCTGAAATCTTAATGAAAGATTCTTTTAAATATTCTCCATCTGCAAACGGCTTCCCGTGCCTTGCTATTTCCTGAGCTGCAACAAAACTAGCATATGTTCATCAATACAAATCGAATAACTTCCAAAATTGTATTTAGATTATCACAAAAACTCAGCTACATTAGGTTAAGTCTATGTAGCAGACATCTCTAAATTTTCAAGTCTGTACCACAAAATCTCTTTGTTTAACTGGCGCTCAAAAAATGTGCTCTAAATGAGCTCCCCGTTGCTGCAAGCACATTTGGATCCGGCGGGCAAAATTCTCGATGACCCTCCCACATTCTTCCCTTGGGATCGCTCTTATTGCTGCTGTGATTTCTGCCTTCAGATCAGGGATAGTCTGGGGGTTGTTGCCATACACCCTGTCCTTAAGGTATCCCCACAGATAAAAATCTGAACATATCGCTCGATGTTGATTGTCACAAACCGCACATTGTCATCCTCGAACCAGAATGGTCCAATGATGTCATGTTTGGAGATGGCGACCCATGCAGTGCACTTGACTGAGTGTAATGGCCTTTGCAGACAGTACTCAGGGGGTGTGCTACCCCACAATATGTTGTTCTTAGAGTTCACATTACCTGACAGCAGAAAATGTGCCTCATCCGAAAACCAGACATTGTCAAGGAAGTCTGGCGCAGCGTCAATCTTATCGCAAAACCACTGGATCATGATCACTCGTTTCCTCATGTCGGCAGGTGTAAGCTTTTGTTTAATCTGTATCCTGTAAGGATAGAGGTCGAGATCTGCCATCAAAATTCTCCGCACAGACTCCCGATTCATTCCAAGCTCCTGACTTCGTCGATGCACAGACATGCGTGGGCTGCGAACAACAGAGTCTCTGACTGCATCAACGTTCTGTGGTGTCCTTGATGATTTCGCTCGTCCAGAGTGTGATTGTCTGTTAGTATCTTTACGATTGAGGTTATTAGCATTTCCATGGGTTCGGAACTTGTTGACCCATCTGTAGATCATTGTTTGGGCAGGAAATTCACGACATCCAAAACGTTCTTTGAATTGAAATTGAGCCGCGTGGATAGAATTCAGCCGAAAATAGGCCTCAAATATAAATGTCTTTTGTTCAGTAGTCCATGGCATCTCGAAGTTGAAATTTTCTAAACTTTTAGAACATTAATTCTTCTTGGTAAATCTGAAAAATAAAAAGACTTGATTAATTATTTCAAAAGTTATTCAAGTTTAGGTGATGAACGCTTTTTTTGTGTCACCCTGTACTTATATTTGCAGACTTCATCCACTTCTTGAAGTGATTGTTGCTCAAATCAGCCTTCCGTGTGAGTTTCGAAACAGCTTTTTTTCTCTCATCTCCACCCGGATATTTGTGAGCAAATGCTGTGTGTTTATTTTGGAAATGTCTTGCGACATTTGACTTTTTGTTGTTAGCGAGTTTCTCATTGCATATTAAGCACACAAATAAAGCAAACGCATCTGCCCACGTAGCATTGAACGTTCTGTTTTCTTCAGACACTTTTCTTTTCTTTGAATTCTCCATAGCAAGCCTACCTGGGGTCTAAAAATTCAAGTAACCCCACACTAGCGGGAGTCGCACATTGGAGGTTGTGACGTGTATCAAAGGCGACAAAAATATGTTAACACATTTTATAAGATCGCCATAATAATCTTAATAGAATTACATTTTGAAAATGAATGAACTAAAATCAAATACATTTTAATTAAATACTCATTAATTATTTTCAACAGCTGAGCCACATCAGAGTGATCAAAGAGCCGCATGCGGCTCCGGAGCCGCGGGTTGCTGACCCCTGGTATAGCCCTTGATCACAGTGCAATGTTGACAGCCATACCCGGCTCTCACCCTAAAAGTTATTTTAAGTGGCGTAAAAATGCTGGTGAAACGTAGCAATGTTGTCCAGTGATATATATAAATATATATATATATATATATATATATATATATACAGTATATATATATATATATATATATCCATCCATCCATTTTCTACCGCTTGTCCCTTTTTGTGGTCGTGAGGGGTGCTGGAGCCTATCTCAGCTGCATTCGGGCGGAAGGCAGGGTACACCCTGGACAAGTCGCCACCTCATCACAGGACCAACACAGATAGACCGGGGACCATTTAGTGTTGCCAATCAACCTATCCCCAGGTGCATGTCTTTGGAGGTGGGAGGAAGCCAGAGTACCTGTAGAGAACCCACGCAGTCACGGGGAGAACATGCACACTCCACACAGAAAGATCCCGAGCCCGGGATTGATCTCACGACCTTCGTATTTTGAGGCACATGCACTAAGCCCTGTGCCACTGTTCTGCCCATATATATATATATATATATATATATATATATATATATATATATATATATATATATATATATATATATATATATATATATATCCCTTAAGAGGGGAGGGTACTGCCATTGCTTGGATCTGTCACGTGGGGGTCGCATATTGATGCGGGATCGTTCCTTCAGTGCAACACGGACACTCCGGACAAAAACGTGAAGGTATGAGGTGATTTATTTACACAATAAACAGAAAACAAGCAAAAGAAAAGCGTGCCGAACGCAAGGGAAGCTAAGGCTAACACTTAGCACAGGAGTCTGGAACATGAAATACAAGAACGCGAATGTAGCTTACCGCAAACAAGGAGCACAGGACGAGTGAACAGAAAGGCAGGCTTAAATAGTGTCAGTGATGCAAAACAGGTGCGCGTCGGGAACACAAGCGGCAGGTGAAAATAATAAGTAACCATGGTGACGAAACAAACTCACAGGTGCACAAGCAATAACTAAAGGAGTCCAAAACTAACCAAACATAACTAAACAAAACATGATCCGACCACGAATCATGACAGGATCATATTTTGTTTAGTTTTGTATTTCCTTAGTTCTTGATTCAGTTTGATTTCAGCACCCTGGTTTGTTTCTTGGTTGCCATGGCTGCTGATTATTGTCACCTGCCTCTGATTAGTGGTCGAAACACTCACATATTCCTGGTCACCAATCAGAGAGCTATTTATTCCTGCCTCTCGCCACACTCTGCCTGGCTGTTGTGTTTGTCACAGTGGTTTTCCTCACTTCTTGCTCTTGCTTTTGGCTAGTCTTTGGTTAACCCTATACCCTAGCTTCCCGTGCACTCGGCACATTTTTCTATTCTTGTTTTCTTGCCTGATTTACTACAATAAATAATTTATTCCTACCTGCACGCTGCTTCCGGATGTCTGTTTGCATCTTGGGGAAACGACCTGCGCATAACCATGCGACCTCGGTGTAACGCCATGAGAAATTACACCTAATATAAAAGGCCAATATAAATATTCATGATTTAATTGGTTGCTATATTTAGGGAGTATTTTAACACTCTTTAGATACTTTTAAAAAAGCAACTTGCGTTTTTTTTGTGGTCTTACAATGATGTCATCTAGCACCTGAATAGATTGCAGTTCTCTGGGAACACTTTTGTAGACCACTCGTACATAGGATGAGTTAAGGTGCTTTAGTGAGGCAGGAAGACCACCCTGGTGTCATGAAGGGTTTCTTTTGGCTTGATGTGTCTTGAATGTTTCATTGTCTCCAGAATCAGCTTGGTAAGATGAAGCACGACTGTCAGGAGAGCATCCAGCAGGCAGAGAAGATGGTTGAGAAGGTCAAAGCAAACCTCTCCTCTTTCAAAGTAAGACCAAACAACCCTCGCACACTTTTTGGGTTAAATGCACACACGTCACAAACGTCCTGGTTCTCTTGAAGGACTGTGCCTGGCAGCTGACGAAGATGAGTGAGGAACTCATAAAAAAGATGACCAGCTCCTTGGAGGAGAAGCACTTTGGGTTGATTGAGAGGATCCACAACATGGAGAAGCTGGAGGTCAGTGAGGTCGAGCAGTCGCTGGAGAAGGCAGACATTGTGATCAAGGAGCAGCAGAGGATGTGTGTCCAGCTTGACAAGTTGGCAGAAACCATGAACCACGTAAACTTTCTCAAGGTTAGGACTGAAACATGTAATAGTTGTCATAAATCACATACAACAACGTAATGTATGTCATATATCACATACAACAATGTAATATATCACATACAACAATGTAATATATGTCATATATCACATACAACAACGTAATAGATGTCATATATCACATACAACAATGCAATATATGTCATATATCACATACAACAACGTAATAAATGTCATATATCACATACAACAACGTAATAGATGTCATATATCACATACAGCAACGTAATAGATGTCATCTATCACATACAACAATGTAATCGATGTCATATATCACATACAACAACGTAATAGATGTCATATATCACATACAACAACGTAATAGATGTCATATATCACATACAACAATGTAATATATGTCATATATCACATACAACAACGTAACATGTGTCATATATCACATACAACAATGTAATATATGTTATATATCACATACAACAACGTAATAGATGCCATATATCACATACAACAACGTAATAGATGTCATATATCACATACAACAACGTAATAGATGTTATATAACACATACAACAATGTAATAGATGTCATATATCACATACAACAATGTAATATATGTCATATATCACATACAACAATGTAATAGATGTCATATATCACATACAACAATGGAATAGATGTCATATATCACATACAACAATGTAATATATGTCATATATCACATACAACAACGTAACATGTGTCATATATCACATACAACAATGTAATATATGTTATATATCACATACAACAACATAATAGATGCCATATATCACATACAACAACGTAATAGATGTCATATATCACATACAACAACGTAATAGATGTTATATAACACATACAACAATGTAATAGATGTCATATATCACATACAACAACGTAATAGATGTCATATATCACATACAACAACGTAATAGATGTCATATATCACATACAACAATGTAATATATGTCATATATCACATACAACAACGTAACATGTGTCATATATCACATACAACAATGTAATATATGTTATATATCACATACAACAACGTAATAGATGCCATATATCACATACAACAACGTAATAGATGTCATATATCACATACAACAACGTAATAGATGTTATATAACACATACAACAATGTAATGGATGTCATATATCACATACAACAATGTAATATATGTCATATATCACATACAACAATGTAATAGATGTCATATATCACATACAACAATGGAATAGATGTCATATATCACATACAACAATGTAATATATGTCATATATCACATACAACAACGTAACATGTGTCATATATCACATACAACAATGTAATATATGTCATATATCACATACAACAATGTAATAGATGTCATATATCACATACAACAATGGAATAGATGTCATATATCACATACAACAACGTAATAGATGTCATATATCACATACAACAACGTAGTAGATGTCATATATCACATTAAACAATGTAATATATGTCATATATTACATACAACAACGTAATAGATGTCATATATCACATTAAACAATGTAATAGATGTCATATATCACATACAACAACGTAACAGATGTCATTTATCACATACAACAATGTAATAGATGTAATATATTATATTTTTTAGAAGCCCATCCATTTTCTACCGCTTTTCCCTTTCGGAGTCGCGGGGGGTGCTGGAGCCTATCTCAGCCGCAGTATAGTATATTCATCAGTACCGGTAAACCGTACAACCCCTAGATCTGGGTCATAATTTCTCCCAAAGTCGTCGTCTTTGGCTCTCATGAAGTTTGCCGTTAGTAGTTGTTATTGTTGAAGGAAATAGCAAACATTGTGATGTGTCTGTGAAATCAATACCTCGCCGTGTGCTTAAAATCATCTTTCTCAAGGTTAGGACTGAAACATGTAATAGTTGTCATAAATCACATAAAACAATGCAATAGATGTCATATATCACATACAACAATGTAATATATGTCATATATCACATACAACAATGTAATATATGTCATATATCACATACAACAATGTAATAGTTGTCATATATCACATACAACAATGTAATATATGTCATATATCACATACAACAATGTAATAGTTGTCATATATCACATACAACAATGTAATATATGTCATATATCACATACAACAACGTAATAGATGTCATATATTAGACTTAGACTTAGACTTCATTTTTATTGTCATTCAAATTTGAACTTTACAGCACAGATAAGAACGAAATTTCGTTGCATAAGCTCATGGTAGTGCAGGATAAAAAAGCAATAAGGTGCATATATAAATAATAAATATATATAAATAATATATAAATATACATATAAAATAAATAAATATATATAAATATATATAAATAAATAAATAGATTACTGTACGGATAAATATATTGCACTTTTTCACATGCGTCCACGTTTATGGATGTATGTTATATTGTCTTTTTTATTCCAGCGAGTTAATCCATTTTGGGGGGAGTTGAGGGGATCATTTAATTTAATTATGATGCATTCAAGAGTCTTACGGCCTGAGGAAAGAAGCTGTTACAGAACCTGGAGGTTCTGCTTCGGAGGATGCGGAACCTCTTTCTAGAGTCCAGCAGTGAAAACAGTCCTTGGTGGGGGTGGGAGGAGTCTTTGCAGATTTTCTGAGCCCTGGTCAGGCAGCGGCTTTTTGCAATCTCCTGGATAGGAGGAAGAGGAGTCCTGATGATCTTTTCCACCGTCCTCACCACTCTCTGGAGAGGCTTCCAGTCTGAGGCATTGCAGGCTTCAGTCCAGACAGAGATGCTGTTGGTCAGCAGGTTCTCTATAGTGCCTCTATAGAATGTGCTGAGAATGGGGGGAGGGAGCTGTGCTCTTTTCATCCGACGCAAAAAGTGCATGCGCTGCTGAGCTCTTTTTACAAGAGCTCCGGTGTGTAAGGACCAGGTTATATTGTCAGTTATCTGCACCCCCAGTAACTTGGTGCTGCTTACTATCTCCACCGCTGTGCCGTTGATGTAAAGTGGAGCGTGGCTGGACTGGTGCTTTCTGAAGTCAACGATGATCTCCTTGGTCTTGTTGACATTCAGGACCAGGTTGTTGGTTCTGCACCAGTCAACCAGATGTTTCACCTCCTCCCTATAGTCCATGTCATTGTTGTCACGGATGAGGCCCACTACTGTCGTGTCGTCCGCATACTTCACAATGTGGTTAGTAGTGGACCTGGCACAGCAGTCATGGGTCATCAACGTGAACAGCAGTGGACTCAGGACGCAGCCCTGGGGGGAGCCGGTGCTCAGGGAGATGGCACTGGAGGTGTTGTTGCCCACCCTCACAGATTGGGGTCTGTCTGTGAGGAAGTCAAGCAGCCAGTTGCAAAGGGGGGTACTGAATCCAAAGGGGGACCAGTTTTCTTACCAAGTGCTGCGGGATGATGGTGTTGAATGCTAAGCTGAAGTCCAGGAACAACATCCGCACGTGTGTGTCCTTTCTTTACAGATGTTCTAAGCTCAGGTGGAGTGCAGAGGAGATGGCGCGGTAAGGGCGATAAGCAAACTGGTATGGGTCGAATGTGGGGGTAAGTTTGGAGACAATGTATTCCTTTACCAGCCTCTCGAAGCACTTCATTATGATGGTGAGTGCAACGAGGCGGTAATCATTGAGGGAGGAGATTGTGGGTTTTTTTGGCACTGGGATGATTGTGGCCATCTTAAAACATGATGGTACCACAGCCTGGGTCAGCGAGATGTTGAAGATGCCTGTGAGAACCCCAGCCAGCTGGTCTGCACATCCCTTAAGCACCTTGCCCGGAATGTCATCAGGTCCCGGTGCTTTCCGGGGGTTCACTCTCCTCAGGGTTTTTTGGACATCCGCTATATCCAGGTTGAGCTGCTGCTCATCAGGGCGAGGGATGGATTTTCTCGCCGGAGTGGTGTTAAGTGCCTCAAACCTTGCAAAGTAGTTGTTAAGATCATCTGGGAAGCTGATACTGTTGTCACAGGGACAGGGGGCAGCTTTATAGTCCATGATGACATGTATGCCCTGCCACATTCGTCTAGTGTTTGTAGGGTTCTCGAAGAAGTCCTGCACTTTCTGACTGTGAGCACGCTTTGCAACCTTAATGGCACGGTTCAGGTTTGCTCTGGCTGTTTTTAATGCCACCATGTTGCCAGACTTAAAAGCCTTGTTCCGAGCCTTCAGCATTGCACGTACCTCACTGTTCATCCAGGGTTTCTCGTTGGCCCGTGTGGGGGTGTTCTTGATCACACTGACATCCTCCATGCACTTCTTAATGTATGCGGACACAGACTCTGCAAACTCCTCCACACGTGTGGTAATTTTTGGTGGCGGCTGCTATGAAGACGTCCCAGTCTGTGCTTTCGAAGCAGTCTTGTAATGCTGACATTGCTCCCTCTGGCCAGGTCCTCACCTGCTTCACTGTAGCTTGCTTCCTGATCAGCAGGGGCTTGTATGCAGGAATTAGCATCACAGATAGATGGTCTGAGGAGCCGAGGTGGGGGCGTGGTGCAGCTTTATACGCCTGTTTAATATTGCTATACACCAAGTCCAATCTGCTTCCACCCCTGGTTGCAAAATTCACATATTGATGGAAATGAGGGAAAACTGTTTTCATGTTAGCTTGATTAAAATCCCCTGCCATGATGAAAACTCCCTCTGGATGTGTAGTTTGCAGTTCATTGTTGGAGCAGTACAAAGCATTCAAAGCTTCTTTGGTGTTAGCACTGGGGGGAATGTACACTGCTGTGAAGAACATAGCACTGAATTCCCTGGGCAAATAAAATGGCCTGCATTTTTATAGTTAATATTTCAACATCAGGAGAGCAGTGACGTGATACTATCTTCCCATTGTTGCACCAGTTATCATTGACGTATATGCAAACACCACCGCCACAGGATTTACCAGTGAGAGATTTGCTCCTGTCCGCCCGAAACATAGTTAGCCCCTCGATGCTAACTGCCTCGTCCGGAACGGATGGTTTCAACCACGTTTCTGTTTGTTAGAAATATGGCGCAGCAGTCTCTCATCTCACGTCTTGCATTTAAGGGCGCGGACGTTTGAAAGCAGGATGGAAGGAAGCGGCGTTCTGTGGGGATTAGCCTTTAGCTTTGTTTTTAGCCCTGCTCGGTATCCCCGCTTCTGCTTCCGATCACACCGCTTACGTGTCTTCCGTTGACGGTCTCCGCTGGGACGGCGTGGCGAAGTTGGTAGAGTGGCCGTGCCAGCAATCGGAGGGTTGCTGGTTACTGGGGTTCAATCCCCACATTCTACCATCCTAGTCACGTCCGTTGTGTCCTTGGGCAAGACACTTCACCCCTTGCTCCTGATGGCTGCTGGTTAGCGCCTTGCATGGCAGCTCCCGCCATCAGTGTGTGAATGTGTGCGTGAATGGGTGATGAATAGATGTCATATATCACATAAAACAAAGTAATAGATGTCATATATCATATACAACAATGTAATAGATGTCATATATCACATACAACAATGTAACATAAAAGAGTGAGACAAGTGTATTTACAATTGACATTAAAGAGTATTTGAAGTAAGTGAGGCACACAAATGTTAGCAACATTAGCATAGCTATGTAAGCTAACATTACAGTCCATCACAACAATTTAATTCTTCTCTGCCGGCAGAAACTTCCGTCCCTGAAAGCCTGGACTATGTCCTCACTTCTGCCAGATTTCAACTTGATCCTTTTCAAAGATATTTACGTCTACCAGGAGTGGATGTTGGGATACTACAAGGAAGGATTCAATGACATTTTTGAAGAAGGTTTACTTGTGTCTTTTTTATTTGATTTTACTTTGTAACATGGTAGCAACACAGCATCAATCACACAAATACATTTAATTGGACAACGACAAACAGAAACACCATACTTTTTCACAAGTGACATTAAAATACAAAAACATTTAATATATTTTGAAAAACCTTTTTTTTTAACTCTTTGGATTATTTTTGTCATTTAAGTAACTCTAATAATAAAAAAGGTACATTCATCTTAATCAAGAACTGTGCTAATATATTTATTTATTCATTTGAAAGTCAGTAGACTTCAAATGTGTATTTGATCAAATGATATGCCAAGTTTTGAGTTAGTAGTTTTACAGGAAGTTATGTTACTGATCATATTTTAGCAGTTAGTGACACAAGGAAGTATTCTAGAAGGAAAAGAAAGAGCAGTAGTGAAACATTTATCAGGAATTATTACCAGGTTGTTGTTTTACATTTGAAGAAACAATGATTCCTACTCTTCAGCTTGTGTCATGATGTAGTAGATTACAATGTTTCACTATAAAGGTTCTGTTACTTGAGATTTAAATATGCAATATACAAATACAAACCCCAAAACCAGTGAAGTTGTCAGGTTGTGTAAATGGTAAATAAAAAGAGAATACAACAAATCCTTTTCAACTTATATTCAATTGAATAGACTGCAAAGACAAGATATTTCATGTTCACCCTGAAAAACTTTGTTATGTTTTGCAAAGATTAGCTCATTTGGAATTTGATGCCTGCAATATGTTTCAAAAAAGCTGGCACAAGTGGCAAAAAAGAATGAGAAAGTTGAGGAATGCTCATCAAAGACTTATTTGGAACATCCCACAGGTGAACAGGCTATTTGGGAACAGGTGGGTGCCATGATTGGGTATAAAAGCAGCTTCCATGAAATGCTCAGTCATTCACAAACAAGGACGGGGCGAGGGTCACCACTTTGTCAACAAATGCCTGAGCAAATTGTTTAAGAACAACATTTCTCAACCAGCTATTGCAAGGAATTTAGGGATTTCACCATCTACGCTCCGTAATATCATCAAAAGGTTCAGAGAATATGGAGAAATCACTGCACGTAAACCATGATATTACGCACCTTGGATCCCTCAGTCCGTACTGCATAAAAACAGACATCAGTATGTAAAGGATATCACCACATGGGCTCAGGAACACTTCAGAAAACCACTGTCAGTAACTACAGTTGGTCGCTACATCTGTAAGTGCAAGTTAAAACTCTACTATGCAAAGCCAAAGACATTTATCAACAACACCCAGAAACGCCGCCAGCTTCGCTGGGCCCGAGCTCATCTAAGATGGACTGATGCAAAGTGGAAAAGTGTTCTGTGGTCTGACGAGTCCACATTTCAAATAGTTTTTGGAAACTGTGGACGAAAATGTGAAATGTGTCTCCTCAGTTCCCAAACCTTTACTGAGTGTTGTTAAAAGGAAAGGCCATGCAAAAAAATAAATAAATAAGTTTCTCAGTGTGAACATGAAATATCTTGTCTTTGCAGTCTATTCAATTGAATATAAGTTGAAAAGGATTTGTTGCATTCTCTTTTTATTTACCATTTACACAACCTGACAACTTCACTGCTTTTGGGGTTTGTAATTATTTCATCCCCTGCTGATTTTGTAGTTGTCGTCTCTTACATATGAACAAATATGAGTTAAAAAATGTGTAATGTCGTGCAACCCAACATTCTAGTACACAGTGATGTGGCTGGTTTTCTGTTGACCAATAATTGTTGTTGTTGTTGTTGACAGTGGAAATGGCATTGTTGTCGTCGTGTAGTACGAGTCATCATCTTACTCCCGCCCCGCCGGCCCAGGCAGAAGCAGCGCCCTCGGCCCGTGTCACACCTCCCGTTCAAAGGGAAGCCGCAGGTGAGTCACCATGATGACATCACCACCAACACCAACTGATCACGTGTCGACCAGTGTTTGTCAACGTGGGTGATTATGTCATTTCACTTATTGGGTTAATGCAAACCAGTAATTATAACCCGCAAATAATGTGCCCTTGTTGAGTGTCGGTGCTGTCTAGAGCTCGGCAGAGAACCCGTGTAATGCTCTTCCATACCAGTAGGTGGCAGCAGGTAGATAATTGCTTTGTAGATGTCAGGAACATGGTGTGTCGTGATCACAATATGCAGACGACAGCGGGAGGCAGGGTGCAGGTAAAAAGGTATCTACGCCAACAATAAAGAAAAGGCGAGTGCCGCAAAGAAAAGGCATTGAAGCTTAGGGAAGGCTATGCAGAACGAAACTAAAACTGAACTGGCTGCAAACTAAAGAAACACAGAATGCTGGACGACAGCAAAGACTTACAGCGTGTGGAGGAGAGAGTCGTTCTCTGCATTTAATGACATTACCTTGAAAAAGCAACATTTAAGTGAATGTACGACCAAAAAGTAACATTTAAGTGAATGTACGACCAAAAAGTAACATTTAAGTGAAAGTACCATTAAAAAGTAACATTTAAGTGAAAGTACCATTAAAAAGTAACATTTAAATGAAAGTACCACTAAAACGTAACATTTAAGTGAAAGTACGACTAAAAAGTAACATTTAAGTGAAAATAGGAGTAAAAGGTAACATTTAAGTGAAAGTACCACTAAAAAGTAACATTTAAGTGAAAGTACCACTAAAAAGTAACATTTAAGTGAAAGTAGGATTAAAAAGTAACATTTAAGTGAAAGTACCATTAAAAAGTAACATTCAAAAGAAAGTACGATGAAAAAGTAATATTTAAGTGAAAGTACCATTAAAAAGTAACATTTAATTGAAAGTACCATAAAAAGTAACATTTAAGTGAAAGTACCATTCAAAAGTAACATTCAAGTGAAAGTACCACTAAAAAGTATTATTTAGTTGAAAGTAGGATTAGAAAGTAACATTTAAGTGAAAGTACCATGAAAAAGTAGAATTTAAGTCAAAGTACCATTAAAAAGTAGCATTAAAGTGAAAGTACCATTAAAAAGTAACATTAAAGTGAAAGTACCATTACAAAGTAACATTAAAGACTTAAAGCGTGTGGAGCAGATGGCGTCCACAAAGTACATCCGTACATGACATGACAATCAACAATGTCCACACAAAGAAGGATAAAAACTACTGAAATAGTCTTGATTGCTAACACAAAGCAGGTGTGGGGAACAGCACTCAAAGGAAGACATGAAACTGCTACAGGAGAATACCAACAAAACAGGAAAAGCCACCAAAATAGGAGCGCAAGACAAGAAGTGAAACACTACACACAGGAAAACAGCAAAAAAGTCCAACTAAATCTCGGCGTGATGTGACAGGTGCTGACAGTACACCTACTTTGTCCCTTGGTTTAGACAAACACTGGCCTCCAGTGGCCAAGCTGTGTCATTACGAAAACATGTTGTTTTTTTTTATGCACTCTAACTGGCATATTAACATAAATGAGTCAATGGTAGGTCCTCTGTTCCGTCAGTAGAACCGAATAAATAACCACCCAAAAGCGGCAAGAAAACTTGATCTACATTTGGTGACTTGAATATTAACCAAGTATTAGTGATAATGTTATGTAATGATGTAATGTTTGGTTTGCGATCTTTTTAATTCAACGATGCCAGCATATCACAAAGTCTATGAAAGGCCTTGACTCTTGTTTGATGACTCAATGTATTATTATGACCCAGGAGAGGACTAGCTGCCGGAGCCGAAGGTGACACAGGGTATTCCTCCAGAGTCCAGGAAGTGTTGAGTACAAGGAAGCACCTTCTTCCGATGGATGGAAAACAAAGAGTCATCAAAACAAAGACTTCCAGTCGGCTCATCGACCCTACCACCTAGGCCTCCCTCCGCCCTCCCGTGACGATGGACTTTTTTGTTTTTTGTTTTTCTGGGATGTCTGGAATCCGTCCCTTAAAGGGGGGGGGGGGGGTTCTGTCATGATCCATTACCCGGATTATGTCATGTTTAGTTTGAGATTCTCTTAGTTGTTTAGTTCTTTTCAGCACTCCTGTTTTTGTGTTCCTTGTTGCCATGGATGCTGATTATTTACCCCTGCCTCTGATTAGTGGTCAGGACGCTCACCTGCGTCTGGTCACTAATCAGAGAGATATTTATTCCTGCCTCACGTCATACTCTGTCTGGCAGTTTTGTTTGCTACACCCAACAGGTTATTTTTGCTTCTAGTTCCCGTGTTGGCTAGTCCTGGTCAAAGCTTTTCTCTAGCTTCCCGTTCCAATTTTTGTATTCTTGCCTTGTTATGGTAATAAATCGTCTTTCTTACCTGCGGATCGTCAATGATTGTTGAGAAGAATAATTTTATTTTTGATTTTATTGTGTTGACAAACATCACACTGAATATTAATTGAAAAGAATAACGTACAACTCCAAACCAACGACACTTGAAATAACAATACACACTTCAACACACAAATTCAACACATGCATGAAAAAAAAGGACAAACAAAATTGAAAAATATCAATAAGAGTATCAATAATAATAATAAAATGAACATCAATATTAGTGAATAAGAACTTTAAACAACAATAAACAAACACATCACTATGTCAGGTTCAAAGACTGATGACATCTAATAATCAGACAAGAAGCAAGAAATCATGCAGAGACAGAGTTCAATTTAGCTCATGAGGAGACATGTGTTTTGGGCTGTATTCTAATTACAGATCCAAACTATGTTCTAAAAGTCAAGCCCGCGTGCCACCTCTATTTATTTGGAAGGTCCCTGTTACATCACTGAAGCTGTCGCTGAGGGAAGGGGGTAATCTCGACAACTCCAGTTGGACACAATATATGATTATAGAATAAATGAAAATTAGTTGACGCTGCAGATATCGTCTTGTCTCTGCTCTGTCTGCGTCACGGCGGTGTTCGGCCTTTGCAGTCAGCAGGCCGAGGCTGGACACAATACTGATAAAGCCGGCTTTTGGATTGCCAGCATGCACAGATACAAAAATACCACTTCAGCACAATTGAAAATAATTTATAGCAACAACCTTTAAGCATAAAGTTATGATGATAATATATACATAATTATTCTAACATTTCCCTCCTGTTCATCACATAACTTCTCCAGAATCTTTTTATCCCCAATAACTTCCTCTTGCAATTTTCAGTTAAAAGTTCATTTCTTTAGGGCCAAGTTATGTTTACACTAAGAGTTCAACATCATCATATTTTTTCTATATATACCTGTATATAGTCACCAGGGTCTGGAAACAGATCAGGAACACCGCCCAGGTAGGTATCCTCGTCATCAGATTCATCTTTCTTGTCGTCCGCCAGAAGGTGCATCTCAACATTACTATCATCTGCTAGGCTAATCGCTGTTGTAATCAGACGGTTAATCAGAGAACGCAGACAGGGAATACAACAACATCCACACAACGTCAGTATCGCTGCAAACGCAGCCATAGATACTAGAATTGATGATACCAAAGACTTATATTTACCGAACACATCCAACCATCCATCCCACATAGATGAGTGCTCTTTCATTTTACCGTTGAGGGTGCGAAGGCCTTCCAGTGCTCTGGTCAGGCTATCTTCTGCATCAGTGTAGTTTGGTATGACGTGCAACAATGTTCACCCAATATTGTGCACACATCTCCAACATGTTTGGCGCCGAACGGTTTTGAAAGGCCATAAGGGAGGTTGCGGTGAGTTGATCAGCGACGACTTCAAGTCCGGCCTGCGTCCAATTTCCTAATCTCTGTACGTTGTAGTGGACGTAGTTTATTCTGTCAACATTCTTGTTACACGTACACTACCAGCAGACGGATGATTCGAATCCAGCTGCAACTTCATTTACCAATTTGTACTCGTCAGGTACACCTCTAGGGACACCTATTGTATCGATATAAGTTGGATCTCCAACACTTTGCCAGTTTACATCAGGCTTTTCCAATGTTCGGGTATCAAACTGTTCAGACGTGTTAACAATTTTCGTACAAATATAGATACATTTACTATGTGTAAGCAGTTGTCTGATGATAATTTTCCTAACTATTGTCCAGAGCCTAGCATGTTAATGCAGGTGTAATTAGCTTTTGTCACATGTTTATCAAACATTGGTTTCTGCTTTGTTTCTTTGGTTACAGGCTACATTTTGTCATATGTAGTGCAATTCCATTCAGGAGTTGTTTTGCTCATTACTTCAATTAAACTTTTTTTGCCATGAGTAACCAATTAACAGCCAAAGGAGGAACCAATTAATACACACCAGTTGTTACTTTGAACATTTATCCACATCATCAAATGGTACGCTTACAACTGTGACTCCAGCGCGTTTAGTATAGGTGTTCACTCTGGGTTGTTCGGTGTTGCGCATGGTTTGATTTATGCAAACAATCACCAGGAAATGTGGGTCTAGTCCACTTGACCATGCCCATATTTGGAAACCGCATCTGGATGTGTTGAACAGTGTGGCATTGGGTGGTCTATTTTTTCCATCAGGGAGTGATATGGTTAACACTAGATTTGGTTATTCAACTTTTAAAGAATGTAGCTTCTTCACTATCTCCCGGGGCCAGTACTTCATTCATTCATTACCAATAGACAATTAAACTTTAGCAACTAAACACATATTTACACACCTATGCTTGAGAAGGAACATGATGAAGAAAACCTCATATTTCCTGCCCCCTTCAACATAATAAGTAGTCTTACTTAATGGATAGCCCAGATTCACAAGCATACAAACTAAACAAATACATCCATATATAACAAAAATAATATACTGTACATCTCACAGGATGATACAAATTAAATACAAAACCAGACACAAAATAAGTAGAATAATAAATATAATATATACTATAATATAATATATGTAGTGACCAGAGTGTCTCATTTCCCCCGTATTGGATAGCCTGTGAGGTACCACCAGTAATTTGGCCAGTCTGTTCCCGTGGTGGGAATCCTTTTAAGTTTCTTACAGGAAGTAGTGTTGTAGAGGTGGTATTGGGAGCTACCGTAAAAATCAGTGATTCATTTTAAGCCCACGAGACTATCCATGAGATACAGGTTGTTACATTTGGACCTCGGTTTTAGGATCAGATCTATCGAACAGACGGCATAGTCTGTTGTTCTTGCTTCAGCATTTCCTGTTTGTCGTTTAATGCGGCTGTACTTGTAATGTTCATGTACATTTTTACGAAATCTATATGGACGTTTTGTTTTTTCCATACATTTCTTTAGTCTGTTTTTAATTGTCACATTTTTCCTTTCCACTAGTCCTGCGCTTTGTGCATGATAAGCACAGTGGTTTTTGAGATCAATTTGGAATAATTATCCTATATTCTTGATTGATTGATTTACAAAATAAGGTCCATTGTCACTGTATAGTTTTAGTTATACCCTATCTTGGTATTATATCTTTGCATAAAGCTTTTAATACTTTTAGCGCATCTGCTTTTCCTTTAGAAAATATTTCTACCCACTCTGAAAATGCATCTACTATGACCAGACAATACTGTTTTTCTTCACTCCTATTTTGTTCAATAAAATCCATGCATAGCTGTTGGAACGGGTGTTGTGGTTTGGGGAATTGGCCTCGCACATGTCATGCATGCCCTACAAAATGTTTTTGAATAAGAATACAAGCCGTAGGTAGTACATTACTTCTATATTTTTTCATTCTTTCATTTATTTATTTATTTCAGGCATAAAAAAGTACAAAGTTGACAACACATAATAATATAAATTAATATAGTGCAAAAGGTAATGTATAGTATGCAATGCATGATTGTCCAGTTTTGCCTGAAAGGGAGTGGGAAAAAGATAACTTAAGGTTATAAGGTCCATCTTCCCTCCTGTTGAGGCATGAGTACAACCATGACTCAATACTGTTGCCCACTTATACAGATTTTTTGGTAAGATTGGTTTATTGTCTGGACATACATAGATGTGTTCTTTGTTCAACGTGGCTCCGTTTTTTTATTTTTATCCATGTATCTTTTTCTTTTGGAGTATTTTGTTGTTGCATGTCTTTTAGTATATCATTATTCATGTCGCTAGTTTGTAGTTTAAAAACTTTTCTTCTTCTGCTGTTTGTTTTGCTGTTTTGTCTGCAAACGTGATATTGCGTCCGTTCCGTTGGTGTGTGCCGCACATTTGCACATTGCTATTTTGCTGGTAACTGTACCGCTTTTAAAAATTATTTTAATAGTTCTCCATGTGTTACAGGTTTTCCTGTTGACGTTATCATTCCTCTATTTTGCCAGTGTTGTGCAAATGTGTGTATTGTTGAGAATGCATTTTGGCTATCTGTGTGTATTGTAACATTTTGATCTTTCATTAATTTACATGCTTTAGTGTTACTAGTTGTGCAGCTTGCATTGAGTAATTTGATGGTCATTTTATAGCTTTCAAAACTCCAGTTGCTGTAACAACCGCACATCCCATTCTATTTTTATTTCACAGAATGCTGCTTCTAAATTCCACTCTACAGGTGTTGACATTTTTAGATCTTTTTCATACATTATTTTAGTTAAAGGAGCTACTATTTCAGCGTAATTTTGTATCCAACTTCTACAGTAACTAGTTAATCCTAGAAATTACATCACTTGCTTCTTTGTTTGTGGTTTTGGTGCTTGTAGTACTGCTGCTTTTCTTCTTCCCACAATAGTGCGTCCATCTTTGTTTAGAGAATGTCCTAGATATTTTACTTCTGTTTTGCATAATTGGACTTCTGTTTTGCTTACTTTGTGTCCTTCACAATGTAGATGATTTAATAACGCTAATGTATCTTTTCTATAGGTTTCCTTATTCGGTGATACTAATAATATGTCATCTATGTATATCAGGACTTTTGTCTTCCTCCTGGAGGGTTGAATTTGGACATGCTTGCATGCATTGCTTGTGAATAGATTGTCGGACTTTCTGCGGTAGTCTTGTATAGGTGTATCTTTTCCCTTTATAAGTAAATGCAAACCAAAATGTACTTTCTTTATGTATTGGTACCGAGAAGAATGCATTACTGATATCAATCACTGTGAAATGTGTCCAAATCCTGCATATGATGTTTAAAATTACAGCATTAATTGTCCTAATAAACACTAAATCAATATTCATAATTTAAATGTTATACCTATTACTTCTTGTAATTTTAGGTAACATTTTAAACCCACTAAAACTGTCTATAAGTGAATTAAACTATAATTTTATAACTCAGAAGAGACATTCTTCCATTTCTTTATATTTTTTATTTGTAATTATTATTCAACAATATTCAAAACAAACCGTTGTAATGGTTATAGTCATGCTCCTGCCTACTCTTGCCATGCCTCCTTATTTATTCTATGTTATGCCATTATGTTATCTTAGCTCAGCACCCAGATATATGGTGTACTGCGAATGTGTAAAAAAAAATCATAATCTAACCTAAGAATGTTAGACTCCACTTTAAAGTTAGACTGACTTTAAACTTGCACGTAATACATTCATTTTCAAACTTTCACTCCCAATGTGCCACACACACACACACACACACACACACACACACACACACACAACAAGGTTGTGTGTGTGCGTGAGTGCACACCCTAAGAGATAAGGCGAACAACACTCGAAGAGCGTTTTTATTTTTTTTCCCTATGCCTATAAATATGTAACGTATTTTATATCACTTTATCATGCTATACATATCGACTCTTATTATAGTTATTAATCTAAGTTTTTATTTGTTCCATTATTTTAATTTTATGTATATTTATCATTGATGGGTCTCTCATAAAAACACTATTTTTATATATAAATATATGTATATCTTCAGTCTACATTTTCTTCATATCTTATTTCAATACCTCCACATTATCTGATGTACGCATTAGTTTATTCCATTTTGCATTTAATTATTATTATTGATTTCTTCCCATTTCTTCATCTATTTTTAAACATTTATCTCACTCCTCACCATTTTTATTTGAACCTGTTTTTATCTGAACCTCTTTTTATTCGAACCTCGAGGTTTTAACACAATTTTTACACAATTTGTTCCAGGAAAGTTACACACTTAAACAAACAAACAAACAAACAAACAAACAAACTTGCAGCGATCTACCACCAATAGCATACGCTGACAACACGAACACCATGTTTTTCCACATGCACCTACATTTGTCACTTTCTCATCTTTTCTTGAACTTGCTTTTTTGCTCACAACACATCCTCTATCCATCTCTTCCTTACACTGCAAAACAATGTTTATACGTCTATTCTCCTCTCCTAGAAACTATTCACGTAAGGTTATAAAGGTCCCTTTTTCCTGTCACATCAATTCCTAGATATGGTCGAAACTATTTAAAGTGCACTACGCATAATAAACGCAACATTATTAATATTGCTACTACAGATAATTTCAACAAAAACTCGTCAAAACAGCCCAATACTTATGATATGGGCTTTTTAAACATAAGATCATTGTCTCCCAAAACGTTATTAGTTAATGAGGTCATGAGAGACAACAATCTTAACGTCATTGGTCTTAGCAAAACCTGGCTCAAACCAGACGATTTTTTTGCGCTAAATGAGGCATCTCCTCCTAACTATACTAATGCACATATTGCCCGTCCCCTTAAAGGGTGTGGGGGGATCGCACTAATATACAATGAAAACTTTAGCCTTACCCTTAACCTAAATAATAAATACAAATTGTTTGAGGTGCTTACTATGAGGTCTGTCACACCGCTGCCTCTCGACCTGGCTGTTATCTACCGCCCCCCCCCCCCCAGGGCCCTATTCGGGCTTTATCAATGAATTCTCAGAGTTTGTTGCTGATCTAGTGACGCACGCCGACAATATAATCATAATGGGAGACTTTAATATCCATATGAATACCCCATCGGACCCTCAGTGCATGGCGCTCCAGACTATAATTGATAGCTGTGGTATTACACAAATAATAAATGAACCTGCGCATCGCAATGGTAATACAATAGGTCTAGGGCTGGCCAGGGGTGTCACCACCTCCAAAGTTATGGTACTCCCGTATACTAAAGTAATGTCCGATCATTACCTTATAAAATTCGAAGTTCTAACTCATTGTCAACAAACTAATAATAATAATAACTGCTATAGCAGCCGCAACAATAATGCTGCCACAACAATGACTCTTGCTGACCTACTGCCTTTGGTAATGGCACTATTCCCAAATTATGTCGACTCTATTGATAACCTCACTAACAACTTTGACAATGCCCTGCGCGAAACCATTGATAGTATAGCACCGCTAAAACAAAAAAGGGCCCCTAAAAGGCACACCCCATGGTTTACAGAAGAAACTAAAGCTCATAAATTATCATGTAGAAAGCTTGAACGCAAATGGCGCGCGACTAAGCTTAAGGTTTTCCATCAAGCAAGGAGTGATAGTTTAATAACTTATAAACGCATGCTTACCTTAGCTAAAGCTGAATATTACTCAAATCTCATCCGCCTCAACAAAAACGACCCTAAATTTTTGTTTAGTACAGTAACATCGCTAACCCAACAAGGGACTCCCCCCAATAGCTCCACCCACTCGGCAGATGACTTTATGAATTTCTTTAAAAAGAAAATTTAACTCATTAGAAAGGAGATTAAAGACAATGCATCCCAGCTACAACTGGGTTATATAAACACAGATATGACCGTATATACGACGAATACTGCAATCCAAAATAGTCTCTCTCTTTTTGATGAAATAACATTAGAGGAACTATTACGGTGTGTAAGTGGGATAAAACAAACAACATGTTTACTTGACCCACTTCCTGGGAAACTTATCAAGGAGCTTTTTGTATTATTAGGTCCATCAGTGCTAAATATTATAAACTTGTCACTTTCCTGTGGCACTGTTCCCCTAGCATTCACGAAAGCGGTTATTCATCCTCTGCTCAAAAGACCTAACCTCGATCCTGACCTCATGGTAAACTACCAACCGGTGTTCCACCTTCCCTTTATTTCGAAAATCCTCGAAAAATTTTTTGCACAGCAGCTAAATGAACACTTAGTGTCTAACAATCTCTGTGAACCTTTTCAATCTGGTTTCAGGGCAAATCACTCTACGGAGACAGCCCTCGCAAAAATGACTAATGATCTACTGCTAACGATGGATTCTGATGCGTCATCCATGTTGCTGCTTCTTGATCTTAGGGCTGCTTTCGATAGCGTCGATCTTAATATTTTATTAGAGCGTATCAAAACACTTATTGGTATGTCAGACTTAGCCTTGTCGTGGTTTAACTCTTATCATACTGACAGGATGCAGTGTGTCTCCCATAATAATGTGACCTCGGACTATATTAAGGTAACGTGCGGAGTTCATCAGGGTTCGGTTCTTTGCCCTGCACTCTTTAGTAATTACATGCTGTCGCTAGGCGACATCATATGCAAATACGGTGTAAGCTTTCATTGTTATGCTGATGACACCCAACTCTACATGCCCCTAAAGCTGACCAACACGCCGGATTGTAGTCAGCTGGAGGCGTGTCTTAATGAAATTAAACAATGGATGTCCGCTAACTTCTTGCAACTCAACGCCAAGAAAACGGAAATGCTGATTATCGTTGCTGCTAGACACCGACATTTATTTATTAATAAACATTTGACAACCAAACATCTACACAAGGCGACTCACTAAAGAATCTGGGTATTATCTTCGACCCAACTCTCTTGTTTGAATCACACATTAAGAGTGTTACTAAAACGGCCTTCTTTCATCTCCGTAATATCGCTTAAATTTGTTCTATTTTATCCACTAGCGACGCTGAGATCAGTATTCATGCGTTCGTTACGTCTCGTCTTGATTACTGTAACGTATTATTTTCGGGTCTCCCTATGTCTAGCATTAAAAGACTACAATTGGTACAAAATGCGGCTGCTAGACTTTTGACAAGAACAAGAAAGTTTGATCATATTACGCCTATACTGGCTCACCTGCACTGGCTTCCTGTGCACTTAAGATGTGACTTTAAGGTTTTACTACTTACATAAAATATACACGGTCTAGCTCCAGCCTATCTTGCCGATTGTATTGTACGATATGTCCCGGCAAGAAATCTGCGTTCAAAGAATTCCGACTTATTAGTGATTCCCAGAGCCCAAGAGCTATAGCGCGTTTTCAATTCGGGCTCCAGTCCTACGGAATGACCTCCCGGGAACAGTTAGAAATGCTACGACAGTAGAAGCATTTAAGTCCCATCTTAAAACTCATTTGTTTACTCTAGCCTTTAAATAGATCCCCTTTTTTAGACCAGTTGATCTGCCATTTATTTTCCTTTCTTCTCTGCTCCCCTCTCTCTTGTGGCGGGGGAGACACACAGGTCCGGTGGCCATGGATGAAGTGCTGGCTGTTCAGAGTCGGGACCCGGGGTGGACCGCTCGCCTGTGCATCGGTTGGGAACATCTCTGCGCTGCTGACCCGTCTCCACTCGGGATGGTTACCTGCTGGCCCACTATGGACTGGACTCTTACTATTGTGTTGGATCCACTATGGACTGGACTCTCACAATATTATGTCAGACCCACTCGACATCCATTGCATTCGGTCTCCCCTAGAGGGGGGGGTTACCCACATATGCGGTCCTCTCCAAGGTTTCTCATAGTCATTCACATCGACGTCCCACTGGGGTGAGTTTTTCCTTGCCCTTGTGTGGGCTCTGTACCGAGGATGTCGTTGTGACTTGTGCAGCCCTTTGAGACACTTGTGATTTAGGGCTATATAAATAAACATTGATTGATTGACTGATTGTCTCTGCTCTGTCTGCGTCACGGCGGTGTTCGGCCTTGGCAGTCAGCAGGCCGAGTCTGGACACAACACTGATAAAGACGACTGGCAATCTTTTGGATTGATATGATCAGTATCGGATCGATGCTATCAGTATCAGATCGATACTATCAGTATCAGGTTGATACTATCAGTATTGGATTGGTACGATCAGTTTTAGATCAACACTATCAGTATCAGATTGACAATAACACTATCAGATTGGCACCGTGAGTTTTAAATCAACACAATCAATATCTGATCAATAATATCAGTATCAGAGCAATCGGATTTGATAAAACCTCTTTGAGCTGGATGCAATCTTACTTGGAGGGGAGGAAACAGGTGGTAGAGACGAACGGCACCGTGTCCCCCCCCCTCTCAGTAAGCTGTGGAGTCCCCCAAGGCAGTATATTAGGACCTTTACTGTTCCTAATATACATAAATGACTTGTCATCAGCATGTGACTGTGAATTGTTCTTGTTTGCGGATGACTCGGCCCTGCTGGTATCCGGCAAGAACAAGTCACAGGTGGAGAAAATCCTCAGTGCTGAACTTCTTTGTATTTGCACCTGGCTCGCTGACAATAAACTATCCATACACTAACACATAAACGGAATCCATCCTATTTGGGTCCCAAATCAATCTCAAGAAAGTCAGTGACTTCACTATGAAACTGGGTGACATTGTTATCACCAGGAAAGATGAGGTCACCTACCTAGGTTCCATTCTAGAGGCTAATCTTTCTGTGATAAAATGCCAACCAAGGTAATCAGAAAGGTCAACCAACGAACTAGATTTCTCTACAGAATCTCCTCTCTGGTCAACAAAAGCACCTTGAAGATTCTAGCGGGAACTCTCGTTCAACCCTTTTTCGATTACGCTTGCACCTCCTTTGTACCCTAGAACCTCCAAAACCCTCAAATCTAGACTCTAAACATCCCAGAACAAGCTATTCAGGTTACTGTTAGACCTCCACCCCAGATCACACCTCACTCCAACTGGCACAGGGTGGAGGACAGAGCAAAACAACTTGCACTGAGCCTAGTCTATAAAATCCGCTACACCTCCCTGATACCGAAGTACATGTCAAACTACTTCCTTAACGTAAATGACCGCCATAACCACAACACCAGGGGAAGTTCCACAAACAATGTTAAACCCAGATTCCAATCTAACAAAGGTCTAAACTCATTCTCCTTATATGCCACATCAATATGGAGTGCACTCCCAACAGGTGTAAAAGAAAGTGCATCTCTATCCTCCTTCAAAACCACACTAAAACAACACCTCCAGGCAACTTCAACCCTTGACTAACCCCGCCCTCCACATCTCACCTCCCCTGATTGTAAATAACCAAATGTAAATAATCAAATGTATTTCTAATGTATATACTTGTTCTTATTCTATCTGAACTCACTATGTTCTCTGCTCGCTGTACATATCCTACCAAGTCAGACCTACACTGTTTCAATGCCCATTTCTCTGATGATGCAATTGTTGATGACTGAAGTGCTGATATCAACCAAACCCTCCTCATCCCACCCCCCCGGATTGTAAATATTGTAAATAATTCAATGTATATACTCTGATGATTAACTTGTGTGATGACTGTATTATGATGATAGTATATATTTGTACCATGAATTGATTACGTGGACCCCGACTTAAACAAGTTGAAAAACGTATTCGGGTGTTACCATTTATTGGTCAATTGTACGGAATATGTACTGAACTGTGCAATCTTCTAATAAAAGTTTCAATCAATCAATCAATGGAGAGCGGAGGCGCAAACAGCGGGGAAGAGTCAGATGGCGACAATGAGCTGACCGCCGCCCCAGCTGGCAAGGCGAGAGAGGCGGGCGAGGCAGGGGACCACGGAACGGCCACACTCTTGGCCGACGAGGGGCCTACGTGTGGGTGGAGACGATGTTGGCAGCAGTGCGTGGAAAGACCCGCTGGAGAAGAAGATGGCGGCGGCGTCGTGGAAGAACCCGCTGGAGACGAAGATGGCGGCGGCGCCGTGGAAGGGACCCGCTGAAGACGAAGATGGTGGCTGCACCGTCGGCGTCTGCAGAGCGGAAGCAGCAGATGGTCGGAGAACAGGACGGTGCCACAATCCTTTCAAGCCACTGGGTCATAGCGATATCCTCAGGGTCACTCCCTGGCTGGATAATTTCTGCCGCAGGATGAGTAGCTGGCAGCCCACCCCTTGCAGGAGGAAGCAGCCTGGCTGAGCTATTAGCACTATCCCCCTTCTCAGGAAGAAGATTCAAGACGATGTCACCCACTGGGGGAGCAACAGTCACGGGTGGGAGGAGGGAGGTCTGGAGGAAGGCTCTTGCTGGTCTAGGGGGAAAAACAGGAACAGGAGGAGAAATTCAGGAGGAGAAAATGAAGGACGTGCAGGAACTTGAGTCTTAACGATCTGGGGAGTCAAAGTGGGTGGGGCTTCAGCTTTGGGAAGGTGGAATGTCCTTGTGAGAGCCAGAGAGGAAAAGTCTGTACAGGGCACGTCACCTTGCTGGCCCGTAGCGCTTCCATACGTGTACTTTTTTGCGCGTTTGAGGTGCCGGTAACTCGGGTTCGGCTGGCCCTGATATGCCTGGACTGACTGGCTTGCTTCCCAGGACATGAAAAGTTCATCCATATTGCCGTTTGGGTTTCAAACTCATCCATAGTTCTTGACGATGACTGCGCGCAGTGCCGGCCCAAGCCTCCATGGGGCCCTAAGCAAAATTTGATTTTGGGGCCCTCTATTTCTGCCAATAATATTGATTGTTGATCATTCACACACCTACTATAAACTCATTGCGGCTCTGGCAGTGTTGTTTACATTATCCTATTGTCAGCCTGGCATGTCTTTACAAATGACATGTCATTTATAAAGATATGGGGGTGGCCCAGTTAAGAACATAAATAATACCAATGAATGTAGAAAACATTCAGCTACAAGAGTGGCCTGGGGTTGAACAGTCCAAGTGATAAAGCTTTGTATTTACAGTAAATGTGTCATCTTGTCTCATCAGTCTTGTACATATTAGTCTTTAATTACTAGTTTATATTTTTAGTTATTGTTCATATTTAATGTTTACTTTGTACAAAGAGAGCGCAGTCTACTGAAGTTAAATTCCATGTGTGTTAAACATAACTGGACAATAAAGCTGATTCTGATTCACTTTATTATTTTTGGTAACAAAAACCTGGAACAGCAATGTGCAAAAATAATTCGTAGTGCAAGAAAAACAATAAAGTGCAACAATAAAATCACTTAAATATATATAAAAAGGAACAAATTCAATTGTACAAAAAACAACATAATTAAATTAAATATCAAGCAAATACTTAAATAATATTAATGAACAGAGTTACCAGAAACAAGGTAACATAACGGTTTATAAACAAATATAAAGTTACTACATATTAAAATTATGTAAATGTACATAACGATGTGCAAACATTTTTTGGGGAAAAAATCAAAATAAACTACCTTAAATTAAGGTCCTTAATTCACACATTTGACCATCACATCACAGTTTTGTTCCTCTGTTCGTCACCACCCACACCACTCCACCCACTCCTTAAAACCTGTGCTTCCTGGCTTTTCTGGAGGCAAAGTCATTTATGACATCACTGTTGTCATGACTTGGTCCTGGGTGTTTGCTTTTCCGAGATGCAACGGAAAGTTGGCTCGGGCGAGACGGGGATGTGAGTACATTTTTATTCAACACTATAACTACAAAACAAGGAAGTAAACAAAAGGCGCGCACAAGGGCGGAGAACAAACTATGAAAAACAAAAAGACTATAAACATGGAACAAAAACTTACTTTGGCATGGGACATGAAGCAGGATCTTAGAGGATGAAGAGTGTACATAAGCATAAATGTGGAGATGTCGTCAGAACGAAAAACTGAAAAGAATGAACTTAAATACTATGGACATGATTAGTGAAAGCAGGTGCGTGACTCAAAACGTGAAACAGGTGCGTGACGTGACAGGTGAAAACTAATGGTTGCTATGGTGACAAAACAAAAGTGCACAAAAAGTCCAAAAACCAAAACAAACATGACCAAAACAAAAACATGATCACACAGACATGACAACTGTAAGAAATCTGATGGCCGACTTTGTTATTAATACTAATCACTGCCAGTCCACTCAGTCTTTCTTGAGCCATGGAAGATCTCAAGTAGTGTTTTATTAATTTGAGCTTGGAAAAGCTCCGCTCTGCAGATGCAACAGTCACAGGAAGAGTGCAGGCTATCCGCAGAGCTACCCAAAGATTTGGGTACAACTCACAGATCTCATTTTGAGAGAGGTAAGTGAGCAATTCAAAGGGGGTCATCTGTGCTCTAGGGAGTTCTGGAAGGTTCTCCATCTCTGTGGCCAGTGCACTCCCATCAATATCAAACTGTTCTCCAAAGGTGAGTTTGTCTCTGAGAACTTTACACTGGTCCTTCCTTGCCTGTGCATCAAGTTGGCTAAAGTTGAAAAGCACTCCAAAAATGCTTCTAACCTCCCCTACGGACTGAAAGCGGTCCTCCAAAGACTGGATGGTACAGTCTACCACAACATTAAAAAAGGTTACTTCCAGCCTCTTCATGGCATCAGATTGTGGCTCATCAGTCATCTCATAGGCAAAGTGCCTTTTTGTCGTTCGCAACCTCTTCTGTGTCAGCACTACTTCAGTGTTCATTTGTTCACATGTCTCTTTTGCTGAGATCTGTGCATCTTTAAAACCAGTTGCCCTGTAACTGATTACATTTTCTTTGTTTTTCTGAATGAGCCCCACTGCAACATCCAACGGCATGTTGGCTGACTGAAGTAGTTTGCTTGTGATGTTAATCTTGGAGAGAATGTCATACCAAATCACACAGCAAATGTGAAATCTGAATGACCCGATTTCTTCAGCAAGCGAGTGGGTCTCAACTTTTAGTGTAGGGTCAGTAGTTTTTTCCCTGACTTCTAACAAAGCCTCTCTTACCTTGTCTGCTTGGTAGCGTAATACTTTAAACCCGGCTTTCCCATCGTGTCTCACTCCAAGACTTGAATGTGATGTTCACATGTTTCTTCAAGATTGCCCACCTTTGAGGGGAAGCTGAGAAGAGTTTATATAATTTTTCCACGTGTCCAAAAAAGCAAGTGGCATCCAGGGACCCTTTAGCAGCATCGGAAACCACTAGATTTAAGCTATGGGCTGCACAAGGCACATAAAAAGCACGTGGATTTTTTTTTAAAGCCTTGCCTGTACACCTTTATTTGCACCTTTCATGTTTGCGCCATTGTCATATGATTGTCCCCTACAGTCCTCAAAGGGGATGTTCAACTCTTCAAGCCTCTGAATAATTAGTTCAGACAAGCCTTGACCAGTAGATTCAGGAGCTAGAAGAAACCCCAAGAAGTGCTCCTTTACCTCAGGTGTTTTGTCAATATTTACAGTGCGCACAACAACAGACATCTGTTCTTGATGACTAACATCTGGGGTGCAATCCAGTATTACAGCATAGTATTTTGACTGTTTGATTTCAGACACCATTGTCTCCACTATTTTATCACTTATGCAGGTTATCAACTCATTTTGAATAGTTTTCCCCAAGTATGTGATATGCTCTGCTCCACTGTCAATGCGTCTCACGTGATCTTTCAACACAGGATCAAATTTAGCAATCAGTTCCACTTCTTTTAGAAAGTTCCCATTGTTCGCCTGATGTAATGTGTCAACAGATCCCCTCAGTGCCAGGTTCCTTTCTGCCAGCGACTGGATAATAGTGACTAAGCGTGTGAGAACGTCTCTCCAGCGATTCTTTTCTGCCTCCAGGAGGCCAATTTCTGTCTCATCAATAGTTTTCCCCTTTGAAAGACGCAAGGCAAATTCCTTCCATTTCACCATGTTGCTACAATGATCTTCAGTGTTTTCATGCTGTTTCAGCAGTGCACCTATGTTGACCCAATCCCGCTGTCCCTCGGCTGCCAGTTTTAAGGACTTTTTGGAAAATAATTTGCAGCAAAAGCAATAGACTTTATCTTTACTTCTTGAATAAGTCAGCCAGCTACGCTTGACCTTTTCCCCATTGACTAGCTGTCTGTAGGTATAATGATGATGAAAACTTCGGCCATCATGCCGTTTGGGGAATGAAAAGTTCTCCTTAATAGACAGTGGTCCTCTGATCACCTGCTCAGTCCTGTCTGAATCTGAGAGGAAAGAAGGCCACTCAGCTGGGTCAACTGGCGGAGCTGATGATGGTCCATGGTGTGAAGAGGACGTTGTGGTGGAAATTGCTGAGGAAGTGACCAAAGAAAGACATTGACTAAAAAAGAAGGACCTATAAGGTCATTAAATTGCACTGTTGGACATAATTATTAATCTCATAATGTTCTGCAGTACAATGACCAATTATAAAGGGTGTTTTGCAGTTAACTTACTAGATAAATCAGCTGTGGTTTCAGACATGGAGGGAACAGTGGGCACAGAGGATGGAGGTGTGTGAGAGAGCACTGTAGAGGATGGAGATGGACCTAAGATGAAATACATACATACATACATATAGGCACACATATTAATAAGATACTTTGACTATATTAATTTCCCTTCAGGTGTAATGTTTATACTAAGAAATTAAATGTATACTGTATGGTGACAGTCTTTTCCTCACCTGATTCATCACTCACAGTTGAGCCTGAGGATGTGGACTGGCTCTGGTCTGATTCTGTGCCTCCAAAGTATTTTAACAATGCTCCTGGGGAAGTTTCACATAACTTATGAGTTGATGTAAAAAATAATGTTTATTTTACTCACATAAATTACCATGCTCTGCTGCAAACAATTTGTGCAAACAACATATCTCACTAGTAACCTGATGCTAAAAACATATTGCTAGCACCACGCTAGCTAGCTAAAGTCACCTAGCTGAAGCTAATTACAGTTACAAATCTCTTTGATAAACTTTTTATTACCGAGTCATGCAAACATACCTTTATCATTGTCACACCTGGGTGAAGTCTTGTCTGGGTGTCGTCTGTTGTCATGTTGTCTTGCAATTTCCTGTTTTATTTTGAAAGATTAACTCTCCCTCTCGTTTCAGGTCACTTGCCCTTCCTCCTGTTTCACTGGTCTGACGTCTCTCCTGATTGCCTGATTGTTCCCACCTGTGTCACACTCCCTCATGTGTATAAATGTCTCGTCCTCCTCTTGTCTTGTGCCAGAGTGTCTCGTTACTTCATGAGCGTACCTCCAGCGTTCCCTTGCCATAGCATTGTCCACAGCCACAGCCACGTTTCTTGTATCTTTTTGGATCCATGGGAGTATTTTGATTTGTAAGTTTTCTCAGGTAAGAATAGCTTCCTAGCATCACCTCCATTGGAGCGGCTTTTGTTATAAATAGTAGTTTTTTGTTCATAGCCCCTTTTTCCCTCCGTAGACGGAGCGTTTTTGAGTTATTGATATTTTTGTTAGTTTAGAGCTCAGGTCAGTTGTGTTTTTATAGCCTGTTTGTTTCTCCTGTTTTGGACCCCTTCCCTTGTCCAAATAAATATATTGTCTTAAAATCCTGCATCTGTGTTCAGAGTCCTGTTCTGGTCGTGACAGTACACTCTGGCCAGTATGGACACAGCAGGATCGAAGCAGTGGGCCGCGACCCTTCATGCGCAGGAATCCCGCCTCTCCGCTCATGAGGAGCGGGTGGCAGTCTTGGGCCAGGGAATCCAGGGGATCGCCCGAATCCAAGAGAACTTTCAGATCGCTGTTACCTCCCAGGTAGGCCAACTTGCGGAACAGGTGCAACTTTTGTTCACCCAAATGACCAAGCCTGGTCCTGCACCCCATGTGCCTGAGCCGCAGCCATCCCCCATGACTCAGGTACTCCCCACCATTCATAGTGGGGTGGGAGCCTGATTGGCCCCTCCAGAACGCTTTGCGGGCGAACCCGGACAATGCAAAGAATTTATCATAAACTGTGAGATGCATTTGGAGCTCTCGCCCCATGCCTTTCCCACCGATCGTGCTAAGGTGTCTTTTATGATCTCTTATCTGGCGGGGAGAGCAAGGAAATGGGCCATGGCCGAGTGGTCCAGGGGCTCTCACATATGCAGCTCACTCCAAGACTTCACAGAGACTCTCCAAAAGACTTTTGATCCTGTCTCTACTGAGCGCGAAAGGGCCAGAGAGCTAAGTAGGATTCGTCAGGGGAAAGAATCAGCTTCTGATTATGCCATTCGTTTTCAAACACTGGCCGCAGACAGCGGATGGAACACTACAGCACTCTATGACGTCTTCCTCAAGGGGCTGGCCGGCCCGCTTCTGGAGCGACTGCTACCCATAGACCTACCCGTGACCCTTGACGACCTCATCACCCTCGCCATCAGGACATACTAACGACTACAGGAGTTCAAGTTTCTCCAAGGAGGCCGTCCGACGGATCCAGACCACCAGCCGCAGTTTTCTCTCACCGCCAGTTCTACTCCAGGTCCTCAACCAACAGTACGGCTTCCCTATTCCCTGCCTGAGAGGGGAGAGGAGCCCATGCAGTTGGGCCGGGCACGACTCCCTCTGGTAGAGCGCCCACGTCGCCTTAAGGAGGGGCGATGTTTCTATTGTGGGGAGGTGGGGCATCTCGTGGCCGCCTGCCCTTCCAAGTCGACCCAGGTGAGGGATCAGAATCCTGCCTCAAGTGCTACCGTGCGTACCTTGACACCCATTAAGGTAACCAATGACTCTATTAGTGTGGTTATGCATGTTTTAATTGACTCTGGGGCTGATGAGAGCTTGATGGACTGGGGTTTAGCCAAGAAATTGGGAGTAAAAACAAGGGTCATCACACCCCCCCTTAAGGCTAGCGCCCTTAATGGTAGCGTTTTATTCACGATCACCCATGTCACAGAACCCGTAGCCATAGACATTGATAATCACCACGAAGTATTGAACTTATTTTTGTTTCACTCACCAGCACGCACCCATCCATGACTCGTTTACCACAACCCCCACATAGACTGTCCCACAGGCAAAATCAGGGGCTGGGGTAGGAACTGTGTGGGGAAATGTATGAGGGTTAGTGCCCCAGCAAAAACCACCACGAACATCAACTCTGTTTCTGCTCACTTTACCATAGAACCACAGCACCCAGATTTGACGTCAGTACCTCCTTGCTATCACCACCTGAAGGAGGTCTTTAATAAGGTAAAAGCTACATCGCTCCCACCACATAGTCCTTACGATTGTGCTATAGACCTCATTCCCGGATCTACCATCCCCAAGGGGCACCTATATTCGGTTTCAGGTCCCGAAAAAAATGCTATGAAAGACTACATACAATCCTCACTTAAAACGGGACTCATCCGTCCCTCATCGTCACCTGCTGGAGCAGGGTTTTTCTTTGTATCCAAGAAAGACGGCACCCTGCGACCATGTATAGACTATAGTCCCCTCAACGACATAACAATAAAGAATCGGTACCCTCTGCCATTAATGTCATCAGTTTTCGATCAGCTCCAACAGGCCAAAGTTTTTACCAAGCTTGACCTACGCAATGCTTATCACCTCATTCGCATTAGGGAAGGTGATAAATAATAATGATAAATGGGTTGTACTTGTATAGCGCTTTTCTACCTTCAAGGTACTCAAAGCGCTTTGACACTACTTCCACATTTACCCATTCACACACACATTCACACACTGATGGAGGGAGCTGCCATGCAAGGCGCTAACCAGCACCCATCAGGAGCAAGGGTGAAGTGTCTTGCTCAGGACACAACGGACATGACGAGGTCGGTACTGGGACCCTCGGGTCGCGCACGGCCATTCTTCCACTGCGCCACGCGTGATGTGTGGAAAACCGGATTTAACACCCCTAGTGGCCACTACGAATATTTAGTAATGCCTTTTGGTCTCACTAATGCCCCTGCCGTTTTTCAGGCTATGATTAATGATGTGCTGAGAGACTTTTTGGACAATTTTGTTTTCGTCTGTCTTGATGACATACTAATTTATTCTGACAATCTGGACATTCACAGACACCATGTCAGCCAGGTTTTGCAACGGCTCCGGAAAAAACACCTGTACGTAAAAGCTGAAAAGTGCAAATTCCATGCCGACACCATCTCCTTCCTGGGTTTCATTGTAGCCCCTGGAAGTGTACAGATGGATCCGGCTAAAGTTAGCGCAGTCGCCAAGTGGCCAACACCTGATAGTCGTAAGAAGGTTCAGCAATTCCTCGGTTTTGCGAACTTCTACAGACGATTTATCAGAGGCTTTAGCGCAATAGCTTCCCCTCTCCATGCCTTGACTTCTCCACAGGTGCGCTTCCACTGGTCTCCGGAGGCAGAGAGGGCGTTCCAGGATCTCAAGCGCCGCTTCACGACTGCACCCATCCTCACGCTACCAGATCCACAACGCCAATTTGTGGTCGAGGTGGACGCGTCGAACGAGGGAGTTGGGGCGGTCTTATCCCAAAGACTGGAGGCAGATGGTAAGACCCACCCCTGTGCTTTTCTGTCTCGCCAGTTGAGCCCTGCAGAACGTAACTATGATGTTGGCAACAGGGAACTTCTGGCGGTCAAGGTAGCGTTGGAAGAGTGGCGACATTGGTTAGAGGGGGCACAACTACCTTTCATAGTTTGGACTGACCACAAGAACTTGGAATATATTCGAAACGCCAAGAGACTGAATTCACGTCAGGCCAGGTGGGCATTGTTTTTCAATCGTTTTAACTTCACGTTGTCTTACAGGCCGGGGTCCCGCAACGTCAAGTCAGACGCTTTGTCACGCCTCTACGACCCCGAGCCTGCTGCCAAGGTACCAGAACCCATCCTTCCACTGAACTGTGTGGTTGGAGCGGTCACTTGGCAGATAGAACGAGAGGTAAGGCACGCTAATGGTGAGACCCCTCCACCTAGTGGGTGCCCAGAGAATCGCCTGTTTGTCCCGGTCAGTCTGCGCCCACAGGTGATCCTTTGGGCTCACATCTTGCTGCTTACCTGCCATCCGGGGGTCCGGTGAACTATGTTTATGATCTCACAGCGGTTCTGGTGGCCATCCATGGAGGCGGGGGTCCGGGAGTACATCGAGGCGTGTCCGGTCTGCGCTCGTAACAAAACATCCTCTGGGCCACGTGTTGGACTTTTACAGCCGCTGCCTATCCCTTCCAGACCGTGGTCTAACATCTCTATGGACTTCGTCACTGGCCTCCCGGTCTCAAGAGGTAACACCGTGGTCGATCGATTTTCAAAGATGACACATTTTATTGCTTTGCCAAAGTTGCCCACAGCCAAGGAGACTGCTCAGATATTGATGCAGCATGTTTTTAGAATTCATGGATTTCCCACAGACATTTTATCAGACCGGGGGCCCCAATTCATCTCACGGTTCTGGAAGAAGTTCTGCAAGCTCATCGGGGCTACAGCCAGCCTGACATCAGGATACCACCCGGAGGCAAACGGCCAAACCGAGCGCCTCAATCAACAACTGGAAACCGGCCTCCGATGCCTCGTGTCCCAGAACCCAACAACGTGGAGTTCCCACCTGGTCTGGGTGGAATATGCCCATAACTCCTTGCCTACCTCTGACACTGGTTTCTCCCCCTTCAAGTGTGTCTACGGCTACCAACCGCCAGTGTTCCCAGACTCAAAGCCAGAAGTTTCCGTCCCCCCCGCCCACGCCCTGGTGCGCCGATGCCGTCGTATTTGGCTTGCGGCCCGACAAGTGCTCGCTCGCCAAGGAGATCGGGTCAAGAAAGCAGCCGACCGGAAGCGGCGCCCAGCACCTGATTACCGGCCAGGACAGAGAGTATGGCTTATCGCCAAAGACCTGCACCTCAAGGTTCCCTCCAAGAAATTAGCGCCCAGATTCGTGGGTCCCTTTCCCATCACCAAGGTCATCAGTCCAGCAGCAGTACGCCTCCGCCTACCCAGGTTGCTCCGCGGCCACCCTACTTTCCATGTCAGCCAAGTCAAGCCTGCCAAAGAAAGCCCCATGGTCCCAGCCACCAACCCCCCCCCCCACCGCCGCTGGTAGCTGTAGATGGACGACTTCTGTACCGGGTCAAGAAACTTTTAGCTGTACGCAAAATAAGTCGAGGTAGACAGTTCTTGGTGGATTGGGAGGGGTACGGTCCAGAAGAGAGACAGTGGATTCCCCAACGGAACATTGATGACCCCTCCCTGATCCGGGACTTCTATAGACTCCACCCTGAGGTCCCTGGGCCGTCAGGAGTCGGCCCTAGAAGGGGGGGTTCTGTCACACCTGGGTGAAGTCTTGTCTGGGTTTCGTCTGTTGTCATGTTGTCTTGCCATTTCCTGTTTTATTTTGAAAGATTAACTCTCCCTCTCGTTTCAGGTCACTTGCCCTTCCTCCTGTTTCACTGGTCTGACGTCTCTCCTGATTGCCTGATTGTTCCCACCTGTGTCACACTCCCTCATGTGTATAAATGTCTCGTCCTCCTCTTGTCTTGTGCCAGAGTGTCTCGTTACTTCATGAGCGTACCTCCAGCGTTCCCTTGCCATAGCATTGTCCACAGCCACAGCCACGTTTCTTGTATCTTTTTGGATCCATGGGAGTATTTTGATTTGTAAGTTTTCTCAGGTAAGAATAGCTTCCTAGCATCACCTCCATTGGAGCGGCTTTTGTTATACATAGTAGTTTTTTGTTCATAGACCCTTTTTCCCTCCGTAGACGGAGCGTTTTTGAGTTATTGATATTTTTGTTAGTTTAGAGCTCAGGTCAGTTGTGTTTTTATAGCCTGTTTGTTTCTCCTGTTTTGGATCCCTTCCCTTGTCCAAATAAATATATTGTCTTCAAATCCTGCATCTGTGTTCAGAGGCCTGTTCTGGTCGTGACAATCATGGCATTTTTTCTCCTCTTCCACTTTCTTCTTCTTCCTTTTTTCTGCACCTGAAGGATATGTTCTTTTTTGTGACATTGTTTTGCCTCTATCTGCGCTTTTGATGCCCAGTGCGGCAAACGTCACAGGTGCAGCAGAGGCAGCTTTACATTTAAAGAGAGGCAGGAAGAGTCACTAGGCCTAGTGACAACAGCAGCACTCTGTTGACCTAAAATTGTGTTTTTGAACAATAATATATCTTTGATCATTTAGAATTCATCAGTCAGACTCGAACATGCAAAAAATAAAAAATAAGAATTTTTTGTTAATTGCTTTTGGGGGCCCCCTGGTGGCCGCGGGGCCCTAAGCAAGCGCTTAGTACGCTTATGCCTTGGGCCGGCTCGGGCCAGGCCAGTCTAGTACCCGCACTCTTTTACTATGAAGCCACGCTGTTGTAACACGTGGCTTGGCATTGTCTTGCTAAATTAAGCAGGGGCGTCCATGGTAACGTTGCTTGGATGGCAACATATGTTGCTCCAAAACCTTTATGTACCTTTCAGCATTAATGGTGCCTTCACAGATGTGTAAGTTGCCCATGCCTTGGGCACTAATACACCCCCATACCATCACAGATGCTGGCTTTTCAACTTTGCGCCCATAACAATCCGGGTAGTTATTTTCCTCTTCGGTCCGGAGGACGCAATGTCCACAGTTTCCAAAAAAATTTGAAATGTGGACTCGTCAGACCACAAAACACTTTTCCACTTTTCATCAGTCCATCTTAGATGAGCTCGTGCCCAGCAAAGCCGGTGGCGTTTCTGGGTGTTGTTGATAAATGGCTTTCGCTTTGCATAGTAGAGTTTTAACTTGCACTTACAGATGTAGCGACAAACTGTAGTTACTGACAGTGGTTTTATGAAGTGTTCATGAGCCCATATGGTGATATCCTTTACACACTGATGTCGCTTTTTAATGCAGCACGGCCTGAGGGTTCGAATGTCCGTAGTATCATCGCTTATATGCAGTGATTTCTCCAGATTCTCTGAAACCTTCGATGATATTACGGACCGTAGATGGTGAAATCCCTAAATTCCTTGCAATAGCTGGTTGAGAAATGTTGTTCTTAAACTGTTCCGACAATTTGCTCACGCATTTGTTCACAAAGTAGTGACCCTCGCGTTATCCTTGTGAATGACTGAGCATTTCATGGAAGCTGCTTTTATACGCAATCATGGCACCCACCTGTTCCCAATTAGCCTGTTCACCTGTAGGATGTTCCAAATAAGTGTTTAATTAACATTCCTCAACTTATCAGATTTGTTTGCCACTTGTGCCAGCTTTTTTGAAACATGTTGCAGGTATCAAATTCCAAATGAGATAATATTTGCAAAAAATAACCTTTTCCAGTTTGAACGTTAAGTATCTTGTCTTTGCAGTCTATTCAATTGAATATAGGTTGAAAATGATTTGCAAATCATTGTATTCTGTTTTTATTTACGATTTACACAAAGTGCCAACTTCACTGGTTAGGCGTTTTGTAAAATGTTAGAAGTAACTAAATGTGACTAAAATGTATTGGAGAACAACATTGAATGTCTTTTTTTATCATCTTGATGAACAAACCTTAGAAGTGATCAGAAATAAAATGCATGAGGGATTAAACATTTTTGCGGTCTGACTGAATAGGTCTACTTTGAACATGCTTTTACACTTAAAGTAGAATACAAAATAATCAGAGATGGCTGATGAGTCCGGTATTGCAATTATTGCTGCTTACTGAATATGCGTCATACACATCTTATTTTAATGCATACAAATTAAGGGAGCATGCTTGTTATTCAGTTAGTCATTCATTATAAAGTACCAATGACATCCCGATCCTATTAAAACTGTGACCTGCTTGGGTCTTGCAGGACCATGAGTTCATTAAGGGTGATCACAATTAGTCCTGTCTGCTGTATAATAAATGAACACCAACATGTTCTACAATGTTGGACTGATACAGCGGAAAGACTTAGAACTCACATGGTAGCTATTTACAGTCCTGGTCAAAAGTTTACATACAGAAAGAACATAATGTCTTGAGTTTCCAATAATTTCTAAAACTCTTTTTTGTGATAGAGTGATTGGAGCACATACTTGTTGGTCACAAAAAACATTCATGAAGTTTGGTTCTTTTATGAATTTATTTTGAGTCTACTGAAAATGTGAGCAAATCTTCTGGGTCAAAAGTATACATACAGCAATGTTAATATTTGGTTTCATGTCCCTTGGCAAGTTCCACTGCAATAAGGCACTTTTGGTAGCCATCCACAAGCTTCTGGTTGAATTTTTTGACCAGGCTTCTTGACAAAATTGGTGCAGTTCAGTTAAATATGTTGGTTTTCTGACATGGACTTGTTTCTTCAGCATTGTCCACACTGATTTAGCCATTCCTTTACCACTTTTGACGTGTGTTTGGGGTCATTGTCCTGTTGGAACACCCAACTGTTCCCAAGACCCAACATCTGTGTTACGTTGGGGTGGCAGCTTACTGCGAGGTTTGTTCTCGACTCAGGACAGGACTTGCAGGTAGGAACATGATTTAATTGTAAATTAACACTCAAAGAGGTACAAAACAGAAAACAAACCGGCGGAACAATGTGCCGACCGCACCTGAAGCTAAGGTTACTACGGACGAGAGATCACTAGCAGGGGCTAGGAGACAAACAAAACCGAAGTGACAGTAGCGTGACGCAAACAAAGAAGCCAGACCGACTGACTGGCAAAGGCAGGCTTAAATAATGTCTCTGATTACAAACAGATGCGCGTCCCGAACACAAGAGGCAGGTGGAACTAATACGTAACCATGGTAACAAACTCAGAGGTGCATAAACAGGAACAACAGGAGTCCAAAACTAACAGAAAACACAAGTGACTCGAAAAACTTAAACAGACTATGATCCAGGCTGCGGATCATAACGGATGATTTTAGGTTGTCCTGAAGAATTTGGAGGTAATCCTCCTTTTTCATTGTCCCATTTACTCTCTGTAAAGCACCAGTTCCATTGGCAGCAAAACAGGCCCAGAGCATAATACTTCCACAACCATGCTTGACGGTAGGTTTGGTGTTCCTGGGATTAAAGGCCTCACCTTTTCTCCTCCAAACATATTGCTGGGTATTGTGGCCAAACAGCTCAATGTTTGTTTCATCTGACATCACATGGACAAAGATAAGACCTTCTGGAGGAAAGTTCTGTGGTTGTCAGAAAACCAACACATTTAGCTGAACTGCACCAATGTTGTACCAATTTTGTCAAGAGGAGTGGTCATAATTCAACCAGAAGCTTGTGGATGGCTACCAAAAGCGCCTTATTGCAGTGAAACTTGCCAAGGGACATGTAAGCAAATATTAACATTGATGTATGTGTACTTTTGACCCAGCAGATTTGCTCACATTTTTCAGTAGACCCATAATACAAACCCCGTTTCCATATGTGTTGGGAAATTGTGTTAGATGTAAATATAAACGGAATACAATGATTTGCAAATCCTTTTCAACCCATATTCAGTTGAATGCACTACAAAGACAACATATTTTATGTTCGAACTCATAAACTTTATTTTTTTTTTGCAAATAATAATTAACTTAGAATTTCATGGCTGCAACACGTGCCAAAGTAGTTGGGAAAGGGCATGTTCACCACTGTGTTACATGGCTTTTCCTTTTAACAACACTCAGTATACGTTTGGGAACTGAGGAGACACATTTTTTAAGCTTCTCAGGTGGAATTCATTCCCATTCTTGCTTGATGTACAGCTTAAGTTGTTCAACAGTCCGGGGGTCTCCGTTGTGGTATTTTAGGCTTCATGATGCGCCACACATTTTCAATGGGAGACAGGCCTGGACTACAGGCAGGCCAGTCTAGTACCCACATTCTTTTACTATGAAGCCACATTGATGTAACACGTGGCTTGGCATTGTCTTGCTGAAATAAGCAGGGGCGTCCATGGTAACGTTGCTTGGATTGCAACATATGCTGGTCCAAAACCTGTATGTACCTTTCAGCATTAATGGCGCCTTCACAGATGCGTAAGTTACCCATGTCTTGGGCACTAATACACCCCCATACCATCACAGATGCTGGCTTTTCAACTTTGCGCCTATAACAATCCGGATGGTTATTTTCCTCTTTGGTCCGGAGGACACGACGTCCACAGTTTCCAAAACAATTTGAAATGTGGACTCGTCAGACCACAGAACACTTTTCCACTTTGTATCAGTCCATCTTAGATGAGCTCAGGCCCAGCGAAGCCGACAGCGTTGCTGGGTGTTGTTGATAAACGGTTTTCGCCTTGCATAGGAGAGTTTTAACTTGCACTTACAGATGTAGCGATCAACTGTAGTTACTGACAGTTGGTTTCTGGAGTGCTCCTGAGCCTATGTGGTGATATCCTTTACACACTGATGTCGCTTGTTGATGCAGTACAGCCTGAGGGATCAAAGGCAGTGACGTGCGGTGAGGTTGATGGCTGGTGAGGCACTGACTTCATCACAGTCAGATTTACAAACTTATGAACCCTAAAGAGTATCTTATTCACCATTTGATTGGCAGCAGTTAACGGGTTATGTTTAAAAGCTCATACCAGCATTCTTCCCTGCTTGGCACTCAGCATCAAGGGTTGGAATTGGGGGTTAAATCACCAAAAATGATTCTCAGGCGCGGCGCCGCTGCTGCCCACTGCTCTCCTCACCTCCCAGGGGTTGAACAAGGGGATGGGTCAAATGCAGACGACAAATTTCATTACACCTAGTGTGTGTGTGACAATCATTGGTACTTTAACTTAACTTTAACTTTACACATACAAACTATAGCACACAAAAAAGCACATTTAATAAAAAAAAAACATTATTATGGTCTTACCTTTACTTAGAAATTAAGTCCATGCGCCGCAACTAAAGCCCTCACTTAAACTTTCCACGTGCAAGATTGAATCTATTTAAAAAAGTGTAACCGAGGGTTTATAAATGTCGCCTATACTGTATGAAACTACAAAATAACAAACACGGAGGCTCCAGTTTACACGAAGACCACTTTATTTACATTCTTTCAAAAACCTCCGCAACCTGACATCACTTCCGCTCTTAGCGCCTTCAAAATAAGAGCTCAAGGCAAATACTGTATAACAGCGCATAACAGGAACTTATCATCACAAAGAGGAAAGCCCATGAAATAGGTTACAAAAGTTATTTAATAAGAAGCCAAAAAGTGCAAAAACAATAATGTTCGTGTTAGAGGAGTTGTGAATTAGATACACCTGCAGTCTGCAGGTGTACCTAATGTTGTGGCCCTGCAGTCATTCACAACTCCTCCAACACGAACATTATTGTTTTTGCACTTTTTGGCTTCTTATGAAATAACTTTTTTAAATAGATTCAATCTTGCATGTGGAAAGTTTAAGTGTGGGCTTTAGTTGATATAACAATTCTACGGCGGGGGTGCAGGAGGCGGGGCTACTGGAGCCTCAGCCAGTGCTTCTTTTTCAGCCGTTTTATGATCGCTCAGCACAAGAAATACGTTACACACATACAGTTGTTGACAAAATACACTGTACATTATATACCTCAGCTAACTAAACTATGGAAATGTATAATATAATTCATATAGCAATACAGTCTCACTGCACAGCAGGCCAGAAGTTAGCCGAGTCCGTCCATGTTGAGGCACTGAGTGACGTGCCTCAACTGGCTGCTGTTCACCGCACCGTCTCTTCTCAGTATTTGATTGGCAAATGTGAAAATTTAGCGATTTTGAATAAAAATTATCTAAAACTGGTGAAGTTAAATGGAAAATAACTTTATAGTATAATCACTGCAAACATATAACATTTTAATTAAATTGTTTTCTTTTTACATTTTTTTTCTTTCCATGATGGCAGGTGAGGCGGGGCCTCACCTGCCTCTAGTGACTGCACGTCACTGATCAAAGGTCACAGGCTTAGCTGCTTACGTGCAGTGATTTCTCCAGTTTCTCTGAACCTTTTGATGATATTACGGACCGTAGATGGTGAAATCCCTAAATTCCTTGCAATAGCTGGTTGAGAAAGCTTTTTTCTTAAACTGTTCAACAATTTGCTCACGCATTTGTTGACAAAGTGATGACCCTCGCCCCATCCTTGTTTGTGAATGACTGAGCATTTCATGGAATCTACTTTTATACCCAATCATGGCACCCACCTGTTCCCAATTTGCCTGTTCACCTGTGGGATGTTCCAAATAAGTGTTTGATGAGCATTCCTCAACTTTATCAGTATGTATTGCCACCTTTCCCAACTTCTTTGTCACGTGTTGCTGGCATCAAATTCTAAAGTTAATGATTGTTTGCAAAATAAAAAAAATGTGTTGAAAATGAATTGCAAATCATTGTATTCCGTTTATATTCACATCTAACACAATTTCCTAACTCATATGGAAACGGGGTTTGTACATTGTGGACGACGATGTTTTTTGTGACCAACAAGTATGTGCTCCAATCACTCTGTCACAAAAAAACAAGAGTTGTACAAATGATTGGAAACTCAAGACAGCCATGACATTATGTCCTTTACAAGAGTATGTACACTTTTGACCACGACTGTATATTGAACTGATGTGTCAAAAAGTTCACCTGTTGGATGTCGAGATTGTTGATGGAGAATGAGATTTGTTTGGATACAGGATTAGTGTTTTGTTTTGTTACTGAACAAGAGGAGAGTTTCTTTCACACTCCTTTAAGTCTATCAATTGATGTTTACACCTGATTGCTTTTAGTACACCGCCATTGCAGAGTTACAGTGGGAGGGATGTAAGGGAGGAGGAGATTTATGGCTTGTCTCATAATGCTCTTCACATAGGCTTGAGATGATCCGTTTTAAAATGTAACCGCTTAGACATTGCCGCACCAAGGTGGAATCAATATGTCATACTTTGGAACATTGATTTTTGAGTGCAAAGATCATAGTATGTGGAATAGGCCAAGACGTTGGAGAATATAGAATCAAGCAAACAAGTTCCTAAAGAAGCTATTTTTATTGTGTCTTTAACTGATGTTTTTTTGCTTCGTCTTTTGTTCTGTATAAAACTTTCTAGCCGTGTTATGTGCGTGTGCAAGCTTTATAGATTAGGCCCCTGGTCTTATTTGAATGCCTCTGCCTTTTCTGACTGACCTTTGTTTTATCAAACTGATAATTAAATTTCCCTTTAGTCCTCTTTCCACAACAATACCTTAACTCAATGTTTTTCAACCTTTTGTGAGCCAAGGCACGTTTTTTTTAATTGAAAAAATCCGGAGGCACACCACCAGCAGAAATCGTTAAAAAACGAAACTCGGTTGACATTAAAAAGTCGTTGGATATGACTTTAAACCATAACCAACCATGTGTCAATATAGCTCTTGTCTCAAAGTAGGTGTACTTTCACGACTTGTTCATGCCGTGACTTATTTTGAGTTTTTTGCTGTTTTCCTGTGTGTAGTGTTTTAGTTCTTGTCTTGCGCTCCTATTTTGGTGGCTTTTGCTCTCCTTTTTGGTATTTTCCTGTAGCAGTTTCATGTCTTCCTTTGAGCGATATTACTTTGTTGGGATGTTAGATGTAGATGTAAATATAAACGGAATACAATGATTTACAAATCCTTTTCAACCCATATTCAATTGAATGCACTACAAAGACAAGATATTTGATGTTCAAACTCATAAACTTTTTTTTTTTTGCAAATAATCATTGACTTAGAATTTCATGGCTGCAACACGTGCCAAAGTAGTTGGGAAAGGGCATGTTCACCACTGTGTTACATGGCCTTTCCTTTTAACAACACTCAGTAAACGTTTGGGAACTGAGGAGAAACATTTTTTAAGCTTTTTTCCCATTCTTGTTTGATGTACAGCTTAAGTTGTTCAACAGTCCGGGGGTCTCCGTTGTGGTATTTTAGGATTCATAATGCGCCACACATTTTCAATGGGAGACAGGTCTGGACTACAGGCAGGCCAGTCTAGTACCGCCACTCTTTTACTATGAAGCCATGTTGATGCAACACGTGGCTTGGCATTGTCTTGCTGAAATAAGCAGGGGCGTCCATGGTAACGTTGCTTGGATGGCAACATATGTTGCTCCAAAACCTGTATGTACCTTTCAGCATTAATGGTGCCTTCACAGATGTGTAAGTTACCCATGTCTTGGGCACTAATACACCCCCATACCATCACAGATGCTGGCTTTTCAACTTTACGCCTATAACAATCCCGATGGTTCTTTTCCTCTTTGGTCCGGTGGACACGACGTCCACAGTTTTCCAAAAACTGTGGACTCGTCAGACCACAGAACACTTTTCCACTTTGTATCAGTCCATCTTAGATGAGCTCAGGCTCAGCGAAGCCGGCGCCGTTTCTGGGTGTTGTCGATAAACGGTTTTTGCCTTGCATAAGAAAGTTTTAACTTGCACTTACAGATGTAGCGACCAACTGTAGTTACTGACAGTGGGTTTCTGAAGTGTTCCTGAGCCCATGTGGTGATATCCTTCACACACTGATGTCGCTTGTTGATGCAGTACAGCCTGAGGGATCGAAGGTCACGGGCTTAGCTGCTTACGTGCAGTGATTTCTCCAGATCCTCTGAACCCTTTGATGATAAATTCCTTGCAATAGCTGGTTGAGAAAGGTTTTTCTTAAACTGTTCAACAATTTGCTCAGGCATTTGTTGACAAAGTGGTGACCCTCGCCCCATCCTTGTTTGTGAATGACTGAGCATTTCATGGAATCTACTTTTATACCCAATCATGGCACCAACCAGTTCCCAATTTGCCTGTTCACCTGTGGGATGTTCCAAATAAGTGTTTGATGAGCATTCCTCAACTTTATCAGTATGTATTGCCACCTTTCCCAACTTCTTTGTCACGTGTTGCTGGCATCAAATTCTAAAGTTAATGATTATTTTCCAAAAAAAAAATGTTTATCAGTTTGAACATCAAATATGTTGTCTTTGTAGCATATTCAACTGAATATGGGTTGAAAATGATTTGCAAATCATTGTATTCCGTTTATATTTACATCTAACACAATTTCTCAACTCATATGGAAATGGGGTTTGTACATTGTGGACGACGTCTTTGCTCCACAGTAAGTCTTTGCTGTCGTCCAGCATTCTGTTTTTGTTTACTTTGTAGCCAGTTAGGTTTTAGTTTCGTTCTGCATAGCTTTCCCTAAGCTTCAATGCCTTTTCTTAGGGGCACTCAGCTTTTGTTTATTTTTGGTTTAAGCATTAGTCAGGGTGCGCAATAAAACGAAAACCCGACCCAGTCCACCTCACCCTCCCCAATCTTACGAATTTGGAGGTCTCAAGGTTGGCAAGTATGCAATACCCAGCAATATGTTTGGAGGATAAAAGGTGAGGCCGTTAATCCCAGGAACACCATCCCTACTGTCAAGCATGGTGGTTGTAGTATTATGCTCTGGGCCTGTTTTGCTGCCAATGGAACTTGTGCTTTACAGAGAGTAAATGGGACAATGAAAAAGGAGCATTACCTCCAAATTCTTCAGGACAACCTTTTAAAATCATCAGCCCGGAGGTTGGGTCTTGGGCGCAGTTAAGTGTTCCAACAGGACAATGACCCCAAACATACGTAAAAAGTGGTAAAGGAATGGCTAAATCAGGCTAGAATTAAGGTTTTAGAATGGCCTTCCCAAAGTCCTGACTTAAACGTGCGGACAATGCTGAAGAAACAAGTCCATGTCAGAAAGCCAACAAATTTAGCTGAACTGCACCAATTTTGTCAAGAGGAGTGGTCAAAAATTCAACCAGAAGCTTGTGGATGGCTACCAAAAGCGCCTTATTGCAGTGAAACTTGCCAAAAGACATGTAAGCAAATATTAACATTGCTGTATGTATACTTTTGACCCAGCAGATTTGGTAACATGTTCAGTAGACCCATAATAAATTCATAAAAGAACCAAACTTGTCAGAATAATTGTATCTAAGTTATCACAAAACTTTGTGTTTCAATGAGTTCCCGGCGAGCAGACAAAAGCTTTCTTTGATCCTCCCAAATAAAAGGCTGTGTAGGATGGGAAGCGACATGAATGTGTCGGTTTCTTTGATCTATTGTAATCCACAGGAAGATTTTGACTTGACTCGAGATCTACGAAGCGGAGAGGAAGTAGGACCTGGCGCAGGCTCCAGGCATATTTTCTTATAACTCTTTTGTGACCAAGGACAACGGCTGTTTACGACCCCCTTCCTTTAGAAACAGCTGTTGCCATGTAATCAGGGAAAGTCCAAATAAAAGAGGAGGGCGTGCAACCTTTCGTCAGAGTGTGGTGGAAGACTGTACAAAGATTACAGCCCAGTCGTTTCTCCTCATTGAGCCAAATTGAATCCTGTCTCTGTTTAATTCCTTGCTTCTTGTCTGTTTAATAGAACATCATCAGTGTTTGAACCTGACAAACTTCATGAATGTTTTTTTTTGTGACCAACAAGTATGTGCTCCAATCACTCTATCACAAACAAATAAGAGTTGTAGAAATGATTGGAAACTCAAGACACCCATGACATTATGTTGTTCACAAGTGTATGTCAACTTTTGACCACGACTGCATGGGTAAAAAAAATCGAAATTGACCTGCAGCGTGAACAAGGCCTTAGTGTACAAACTGTTGTTCAAATGTCATAAGTTACAAAAGTTCTAATTTTCACAACAAGGACTGGGTGTTGTTGCATTTACACGTTACTCATTTTTTTTTACTTTACTTTTTGTTTGTGACTAAGCTGAATGCTTGCTGTAGTATGTATATAAAAGTCAAATAAAATATCAGTCCATGAATAAATAGGATTTTCTTGTTAATTTTTTTGCACTTGACCTGCATAGTTCAAAGCTAAGCCAGCGACAAAAATTCAAAATGTGACGTCTGTGCTCTCCTCTTCTCTTAGCTATTAGCGGTTTCTTTTGCCCACCGCAGCTCTACCACTCCTCTGGAACTGCCCCTGGCTGTGCTGGTAGCTATTCAAGTTCCTGTTTTAGAATATGCTGATATGTAGAAACGATGAAGCTTTGATGTTCGGTAACTGTGCTGTGGTGTGTGCGTTTTGAATGAAACATATATTAAGAGGCTATTGTGCATTTGGCAGATACTGTAGATATGTAATTCATACTCAAATAACTTTCCTTGTTCGAGTGGTTTATTTTTACACTGATAAAAATGGTAGTATAATGTATATCAGAATATGGAACTGATCTGAGGCCTGTAGACAGGTTAGCAGGGTCTGCATCCTTCGCAGTGCACATTTGTATTTGTCATCGATATGTGCCAGTTTAAAAAAGCATTAATGTTGCTTAAGATTTGTGGAAAATCTTAAAAAATGACAGCACAAATTAAGAAATGAAATGGTTGGTTCACCTTAAACTTTGTTTTAGCTTTTTTCAAAGTAGTCCTATCTTTAGCTCTTAGCTGTTTTTGAGTGTTTTGGTATTTTCCTGTTGGGTTGACCCATGACCTATGACAGAGACCAAACATTCTGACATTGAAATGACGTAAGGGTCAAATGAAGTCGACCAGATCATGGATACATACCCACAAAGGGAATAGGTCGAGGTCGTGTTTGAAATAATAATAATTAGATTAAAGCTGCAAGTGTCAGAGTATGTTGGTGACGAACCCCAAGATGCAGAGATGGCAGGCTTTGTCCAGGAAAACATGATTTAATTTAACACTATAGCAAAAAAAAAACCAAAAGGGTACAAACAAAAGGCGGAGAACAAACTTGGCTATGAACTAAAATAGCACAAAGGCTAACTGTCGACAAGAAACAAAAACACTTACCGTATTTTCCGCACTATAAGGCGCACCGGATTATTAGCCGCACCTTCAATGAATGGCATATTTCATAACTTTGTCCACCAATAAGCCGCCCCGGACTATAAGCCGCGCCTACGCTGCGCTAAAGGGAATGTCAAAAAAACTGTCAGATAGGTCAGTCAAACTTTAATAATATATTAAAAACCAGCGTTCTAACAACTCTGTTCACTCCCAAAATGTACGCAAATGTGCAATCACAAACATAGTAAAATTCAAAATAGTGCAGAGCAATAGCAACAAAATGTTGCTCGAACGTTAATGTCACAACACACAAAATAAACATAGCGCTCACTTTCTGAAGTTATTCTTCATTCGTAAATCCTTCGTCTTCGGTGTCCGAAGTGAAAAGTTGGGCAAATTTACGATCCACTGGCAGATGTTGGCGTCGTCTGGCGCTGCCTCCTCGTCTTAGTGAAGGTGTGTTCGCCTTCTGTCATCCATTGTTCCCACGCAGTTAGCAGTCTAGCTTCGAATGCCCTGTTGACACCAATATCTAGCGGCTGGAGGTCTTTTGTCAATCCACCCGGAATGACGGCGAGTATTGAATTAAGCGCGTAAGCGTGTCTCTCAATGTGCTGTTATGAGCTAGCAAATATAACAACTACACTACCCAGCATGCAACGATAGTTACGAGCATGCGCGGTAGCCCTGAGAAGCGTTGTATGCTGGCAGTTAGCACGCTGTGAGTAAACGTTGAGAACTCAGTTAACACGCCTCGTCTGCATTATTTATAATTAGACAGACAACACACTTAATAGGAGCCATTTTGGGGTCTTTACATAAACACACAAATGGAAATGAAATGTCACATATCCCAGCATGCACCGCGCGCTTCTTCTACGGGGAAAAAAGATGGCGGCTGTTTACCGTAGTTGCGAGACCTAAACTTTATGAAAATGAATCTTAATATTTATCCATATATAAAGCGCACCGGGTTATAAGGCGCACTGTCAGCTTTTGAGAAAATTTGTGGTTTTTAGGTGCGCCTTATAGTGCGGAAAATACGGTACTGTGACACGAAGGAACTATGACATGAGCAGAGTGAACAAAATTAGACAGAGCTACAACGACAAGTATTATGACAGGTAGTAGTGACAACAAGTATTAGCGACAATAATCCAGCACTGACTGGAGGGGAAGGCAGCGGTGGGACCAAGTCATTGTTTTGCAAGTCACAAGTAAGTCTCAAGTCTTTGCCCTCAAGTCCGAGTCAAGTCCCGAGTCAAGACAGGCAAGCCCCGAGTCAAGTCCAAAGTCAAGACTGGAAAGTCTCAAGTCAAGTCCTAAGTCCTGCATTTTGAGTTTCGAGTCCTTTCAAGTCCTTTTAACCACAGACTAATATATTAACACATATTGTGTATGCTTTTCAAACGCTGTATTTATTTATTAAAACAAGTGCATTTTAAATTGCAGGAAAGAAAATTGTGCTGACATTGCACTTTATAATAGCACTATTAACCAGTCATTTTAAACATTAACTCATTCCTTTACAGAACAAACGCATTGAAAAATAAAGTGCAAATGTACTTATTTGTACAAAAGTGTTAACATTGAAAAAACATGACATATACGTGAACATAACAAAAAAGTTGTACTTTTTATATGTCAGGGCCCTATGCTGCATTGCATTTGCAAAAGACCAAATTAGCCAAGAGTCTGTCAGTCATTTGTGCATGATGGGGGCGTAGTATGATGCCACCATGGCTGAAAACTCGCTCCACTGGAGCACTGGAGGCAGGCACTGCCAAGACTCTCATGGCCACTCGGAACAGTGAAGAAAGAGTCTTCATGTTCAATGCCCAGAACAAAAGGGGGGAGAGAGTTGTTTTGGGTTGGTGCACTACTTGTAAGTGTATCTTGTGTTTTTTATGTTGATTTAATTAAAAAAAGAAAAAAAAAAAAATTTCTTGTGCGGCCCGATACCAATCGATCCACGGACCAGTACCGGGCCGCGGCCCGGTGGTTGGGGACCACTGAGGTAAACAACCAACAGTATGTCAGAAAGCTAGCTAAAACGGTACACATATTCATAATATAGTATACATTTTAACTGACCTTTATTTTACTATTTTTGTCTTTTTTTAGGTGGCTAAAATACGCGGTGCTGCTGACCGCCGTCTAACGTTACGTGTGATATATTGACTAACATAACCCTGCTTAAAAAAAATCACTGAACAAAAAGTATGAATAAGGTAGTGAACTGCAACAGATTCCCGTGTTTGCAATAACGTTATAACGTTAGCAGTGAGTTTACAGCCTCACTGATTTAACTACACAGCAAATAAAAGTCACGTTACTTAGCCAATAAACGTTATCTTACATTCAAAACTTACCGTTCTTTGTGCAACTTCAAATGCCGGACGAAGTTGGAAGTTGTTGCCTCTCCATCAGTAATTTTCGAACCGCATGTGTTGCATACTGCAAACCGTTTTGTGTTGACCACCTCGTAATTTTTATACCCAAACAAAATTATTTTAGGTATCATTTTTTGTTCACTGGCGTGTGGTTTGGACATGTCTTCTTCGTTGGTTGTCCTGCAATTTGATTGGATGAATGCTGTGTGATGAAAACAAAGTAGATCTAATTTGATTGGCTGTTGTACTGAGACCACACCAGCTGACACACGCAACGCTGATAGACAAGTACACAATGAAAAATACGGAGCGCTCCCGAATAACTTTTTCATCTTTGGGTTTTGGGGAAAGTAGCAAGTCATGTCAAGTCATGTCAATTCAAAAGGCTCAAGTCCAAGTGAAGTCACAAGTCATTGATGTTAAAGTCTAAGTCGAGTTGCAAGTCTTTTTACATTTTGTCAAGTCGAGTCTAAAGTCATCAAATTCATGACTCGAGTCTGACTCGAGTCCAAGTCATGTGACTCGAGTCCACACCTCTGGGGGAAGGCAGGTTTAAATAGCAGCTGGGTGATTGACACCAGGTGTGGCGAGGTGCCAATCAGCCGCAGCTGAGGGGAAGCAGCACTCAGGGAGACAATGAGGAAATAACCAAAATAAGAGCGCTGACAGGAAACAAAGACAGGAAAAACCAAAACCTAACTGAACTGTCAGTGACAAACCTGACAGCAAGCAGTGATGGACGTGACCGACTTTGAGGGCTCATAAAATCCAAACCGGAGCAGTAATTAAAAGTATTTCATCAACTTTTAATCAGAAGGGTTCAGTCTCTCTCCTGCGCTAATTTGAAGCCGACACGACAAACGCGCTCAGAGGAGATAATGTTTGAAAAAAGGTGACTGTTTTTACACAACTTTTGTTTTGAAGAAGGAATTGCAAACTTCCTGTTGATTTTTGCTGGGGGTTGTCAGTGAATGAAATATAGGTCTAAGTGAGACCTACATAGAGGTTTTTGTTTCATGTCTCTATGACATTCCTACTGGGAGTTACAGGCAGTTTTGTCTGTGTTTTCTTCCTAGGGAGCACTAGAGCACAATTTTGAGTTTTGGGGTTTGGTTTTTTGATTAGATCGCACATGTTGCCAGTCCTGATGTGTGTGTCCAATTTGGTGAGTTTTGAAGCATGTTAAGGGGGTCAAATTACAGCTCAAAGAGGCGGCGGTATAACAATAAAACGCTAGAAATACAATAGGGTCCTCTGTCCCAAAGGGACTTGGTCCCTAATAAATAATAATTGTACTGCTCACATTGGCATGAAAAAAAACATATACATGTCACATGCGTGCTTTTGTTGTTGTTTTTACCAGTGTTTTTCAACCTTTTTTGAGCCAAGGCACATTTTTTTTCATTGAGAAAATCTGAAGGCACACCACCAGCAGAAATCATTAAAAAATGTAACTCGATCTTGACAATAAAAAGTTGTCGTCGCAATTGTTGAATATGAATTTAAACCATAAAAACCATGCATCACTATTCCTGTCTCAAAATACTGTCATAACCTTATTTTGAGTTTTTTGGTGTTTTCCTGTGTGTAGTGTCCTGCGCTCCTATTCTGGTGGCTTTTCCTGTTTTGTTGGTATTTTCCTGTTGCAGTTTCATGTCTTCCTTTGAGCGCTATTCCCCGTACCTGCTTTGTTTTAGTAATCAAGACTATTTCAGTTGTTGCTATCCTTCTTTGTGTGGACATTGTTGCCATGTCATGTACGGATGTACTTTGTGGACGCCATCTCTGTTCCACACGCTGTAAGTCTTTGCTGTCGTCCAGCATTCTGCTTTTCTTTATTTTCTAGCCAGTTCAGTTGTAGTTTCGTTCTGCGTAGCCATCCCTAAGCTTCAATACCTTTTTTTTTAGGGGCACTCACCTTTTGTTTAGTTTTGGTTTAAGCATTACATACCTTTTTTACCTGCACACTGCCTCTGCATATTGTGATCATGACAAACCATGTTTATGCAACTACAAAGCAATTAGCTACCTGCTGCCACCTATTGATATGGAAGAGAATAACACGGTTACTCTGCCGAGCTCTAGACAGCACCGACACTCAATAACAGCACATTATTTATGGATTATAACTACTGGTTTGCAAAAAATATTTGTATCCCAAATAGCTGAAATGACATCATCTTCCACGGCACACCAGACTGTATATCACGGCACAGTGGTTGAATACTATCAGTATTTTACAGTCGTCTCTTGCTACATCATCAATCTTGCGGTTTCACCACATTGTAGATTTCATTATTGTAACTTTTTTAATTAGCATATTCCACGTGTTTTTTTTGCATAAATAGAATGTTATTTTAAAAGAAAACTGCACTTAAAAAAATAAAATAAAAATCCAATCATTCACTTCTTTTGTAAGACAAGAACAAATATGTTTAAAAGAAAAATGTATGCATTCTAACTGGTAAATAAATGCATTTAAAAGTCTGCTTACAATGGAGCCTGCAGGAGTCGCCCTATTTTGCCTATAAAGCGCTTAAAAACATCCTAACTGTAACGGCGCGGTCGCATGGTTATGCACGGGTCATTCTCCCAAGATGCAGCAGGAAACTCCGGAGGCAATGTGCAGGTGAGACAATGATTTATTCGCATAAATCATTCAGGCAAAGCAGAAAACCAAAACAATCGTGCCGATAGCACGGGAGGCAAAGCTAAGGAAAAAGCTAGTGCAAAAACTTAGCATACAAACAGGCATAGGAATCAAAAATAGACGTTAAATGTTGCGTAGTGCAAACAAGGAAGCTAGACGTGGCGAGAAACGGGAATAAGTAGCTCTCTGATTAGTGCCCGGCAGCAGGTGAGCGCGCCGAACACTAATCAGAGGCAGGTGAAACAGGTCTGCACCCATGACAACCAAAACACAAACCCAGGGGTGCTCAAGACCCGAACTGAGGGAGTCCAAAACTAAACAGAACATGGCATGAACCGGGCAACGAATCATAACACAAACACCTTCACGAAGGTTTTATATACCGTATTTTTCGGACTATAAGTCATACTTGCCAACCTTGAGACCTCCGATTTCGGGAGGTGGGGGATGGGGGTGTGGTCGGGGGTGGGGCGGGGCGTGGTTGGGGGCGTGGTTAAGAGGGGACGGGGTATATTGACAGCTAGAATTCACCAAGTCAAGTATTTCATACAGACATATATATATATATATATATATATATATATATATATATATATATATATATATATATATATATATATATATATATATATATATATATTTGTATTTATATATAGATATCTACATCCTGAAAATATGCAAACAAAACTGTGTTTAGATAATTGATACTTCAAACTTGCATAAATAAATATTAAGGAATATAACATAACTTGGCTTCTGAGAGTTTCAAAATGTAATGAATAAAATGCTAAAGTTGTTGATAAACAAGCAATTATTTTAATAATTAAATATGGTCATTTTAAATGAATTATTATGATAATTTAAAATCAATTATTTCAAATATGTTTACTTTAATGTATAATTCTATGGCTGAATGTAATAAGGAGACAGAAAAAATACAAATAAAAATACAATTAATTTGGATGTTTTTAGCAAAATATAGTTATAATATAATTTTTTTTATTAATAAATATATTTATTTTTAGGTAAAATAAACATAATAATACAATTTATCTCTAGTCTGGATGATTTAGTTCTTGTCACCCTGTTGTCCTCCCATCATGAAAAAAGGCTGTCCTCACTCAGGTCCGCATGGAGCTGGAGGGGGCGTGGCTTCCAGCTCCGGCTGAAAATCAGGAGATTTTCGGGAGAATATTTATCCCGGGAGGTTTTGGGGAGAAGCGCTGAATTTCGGGAGTCTCCCGGAAAATTCGGGAGGGTTGGCAAGTATGCTATAAGTCACAGTTTTTTTCATAGTTTGGCCGGGCTCCAGTGCGACTTATATATGTTTTTTTCCTTTTTTATTATGCATTTTCGGCAAGTGCGACTTATACTCCGGTGCGACTTATACTCTGAAAAATACGGTACACACTGTAAGAATATATGTAATGTACTCACAGGTACCTTTATAATAGCAAGTCATATTTACATATTTGAATCATTTTAAGCATTCATTCATTTCAAAAATTCATTATGACGTTCCCTTTTTCCTTTTACAACATCACTGATTAGTACTCACTGCGGACATCGTGAGAGCCAATGAAGTGCATTAGTTAACTCATTTATATTTTGCATATGGTGAACGTTTATATTCATCTTGGAGAAAGCGAACCACCAGTTTAAATAGTAGGTATTTCAGTTTGGGCACATAATAACATAGGGCCCTTTAGTATTGACATTTGTGTGTGGATTGGATTAGTTCTCGCGAAAGAAAGGGCAATCAAATTTGACCTTGGTATGCAAAGGTGATAGCCCTATCCGTGAGAAGAGACTACATGTTTAGCTTAATACCAACATCTAAGTTACGACCGGCATCTGTTGTTTTTTGCAGATACTTACACACACACATTCCCTTTATGGTCAGGATGCGCTCTTCTGTCCTAGCACACACACACACACACAGAGACAGGAGGTAAAGCTGATGGTTTGGCTTCTCCAAGTTAGGAGTGCATAATTTTTTTTACCTGACCTCCTCCAGGAACTGCAGTCCTGTATAACGACACTCGCTTGTAATAAAGTCAGTCTGCATGTGTTTTGTGGACTTGGAGAAGGCATTCGACCGTGTCCCTCGGGAAGTCCTGTGGGGAGTGCTCAGAGAGTATGGGGTATCGGACAGTCTGATTGTGGCGGTCCGCTCCCTGTATGCTCGGTGCCAGAGCTTGGTCCGCATTGCCGGCAGTAAGTCGGACACGTTTCCAGTGAGGGTTGGACTCCGCCAAGGCTGCCCTTTGTCACCGATTCTGTTCATAACTTTTATGGACAGAATTTCTAGGCACAGTCAAGGCGTTGAGGGGATCCGGTTTGGTGGCTGCAGGATTAGGTCTCTGCTTTTTGCAGATGATGTGGTCCTGATGGCTTCATCTGGCCAGGATCTTCAGCTCTCACTGGATCGGTTCGCAGCCGAGTGTGAAGCGACTGGGATGAGAATCAGCACCTCCATGTCCGAGTCCATGGTTCTCGCCCGGAAAAGGGTGGAGTGCCATCTCCGGGTTGGGGAGGAGATCTTGCCTCAAGTGGAGGAGTTCAAGTACCTCGAAGTCTTGTTCACGAGTGAGGGAAGAGTGGATCGTGAGATCGACAGGCGGATCGGTGCGGCGTCTTCAGTAATGCGGACGCTGTATCGATCCGTTGTGGTGAAGAAGGAGCTGAGCCGGAAGGCAAAGCTCTCAATTTACCGGTCGGTCTACGTTCCCTTCCTCACCTATGGTCATGAGCTTTGGGTTATGACAGAAAGGACAAGATCGCGGGTGCAAGCGGCCGAAATGAGTTTCCTCCGACGGGTGGCGGGGCTCTCCCTTAGAGATAGGGTGAGAAGCTCTGCCATCCGGGGGGAGCTCAAAGTAAAGCTGCTGCTCCTCCACATCGAGAGGAGCCAGATGAGGTGGTTCGGGCATTTGGTCAGGATGCCACCCGAACGCCTCCCAAGGGAGGTTTTTAGGGCACGTCTGACCGGTAGGAGGCCGCGGGGAAGACCCAGGACACGTTGGGAAGACTATGTCTCCCGGCTGGCCTGGGAACGCCTCGGGGTTCCACAGGAAGAGCTGGACAAAGTGGCTGGGGAGAGGAAAGTCTGGGCTTCCCTGCTTAGGCTGCTGCCCCCGCGACCCGACCTCGGATAAGCGGAAGAAGATGGATGGATGGATGGCTTGTAATAAAGCAACTTTTAGTTCTGTAAAGAGTTGTCGACGTCTCCTGTGATCCAACCACACTGCCGTGTCATCTTTTTGTCCGGACGAGGATCACAAAACCAGAAATATACATCACCAACAACCATAATAAATACTTACTTACTGTACAATGTCTGCTGTCACTAGTATGCCGTCTGCTAGGATGTTCATATTTTTCCATTTCGACGAAGAATGAGTGGAACCCAGGGAAGACCAAGTGTCTTTTTATGTTTTTCTCACCGATCCTGGGTCTAAATTGTCTGCCAAAAATTACCAACTCGCCAGTTTATGTCTTCATCCTTCTACTATCCAGGTGAGAGGCATTATTTATGATCCAGATTCTAGAAAAACATTTGCGAGCTCTGAGGCAAGAAAGCAGCTCACCAGCCGAGGGATTAATTGGCAGAAAAGATGAGCTACCATTGACCCCGGACATTTATTACGTTTATAATATGAGTTGGAAGGCATACAAAAATACATTTCTGGTCTTGTTTCTCATAATTTATAGGCAAAAGTCCCAAAAAAAGTGCAGTTCTTCTTTAAATTTTATTGTGATGTAAAAATATTCACCAAGCTGAGTTAGACTTAGACTTACTTTTATTGTCATTTAAATTTGATCTGTACAGTACAGATAATAATGATATTTTGTTGCATTAGTTCGTTGTAGTGCACGATAAAAGAGCAATAAGGTGCAGATATAAATAAATAGATTACTCTACAGATAAATATATTGCACTTTTGCATATGCATCCACGTTTATGGATGTATGTTATATTGTCTTTATATTCCAGCGAGTTAATCCGTTTTTGGGGGGAATTGAGAAGATTATTATGATGTGTTCAAGAGTCTTATGGCCTGAGGGAAGAAGCTGTTAAAGAACCTGTAGGTTCTGTTACGCAGGCTGCGGAACCTCTTTCTAGAGTCCAGCAGTGAACACAGTCCTTGGTGAGGGTGGGAGGAGTCTCTGCAGATTTTCTGAGCCCTGGTCAGGCAGAGGCTTTTTGCGATTTCCTGGATTGGATGAAGAGGAGTCCTGATGATCTTTTCCGCCGTCCTCACCACTCTCTGCAGAGACTTCCAGTCTGAGGCACTGCAGGCTCCAGTCCAGACAGAGATGCAGTTGGTCAGTAGGCTCTCTATAGTGCCTCTGTAGAATGTGGTGAGAATGGGGGGAGGGAGCTGTGCTCTTTTCATCCGACGCAAAAAGTGCATGCGCTGCTGAGCTCTTTTTACAAGAGCTCCGGTGTGTAGGCACCAGGTCATATTGTCAGTTATCTGCACCCCCAGGAACAAGGTTCAAGGTTCAAGGGTTTTATGTGTCACATGCAGAGTACACCACAGTGAAATGCTTTTGTCCATGCTCTTCAGATATTGCGTACAGTGGGATCCAAACACTAGTTGCTGAATCTAATACACTAAATACAAAAAGATACAACAATTTGAATAGCTCTGATGTACATTAATTACAAGACAATAAGTTGCACAATAAGTCCCAGTAGTTATGGTAGAAGTATCAGTACAAGTAAAAGTACAGTAGTCACATACAGTACCAGTGCAATTTCAAATAGTATAACATTATATACAGTATACACAGTATATACAGTATAGGAAGTTATAAATATTAAGGTGTCTACAGTTCTTTTGGCAGTTGAGTAGTGACAGTAGTAAGTATGAAGAGAATTTGGTGCTGCTTACGATCTCCACTGCTGTGCTGTTGATGAAGAGTGCAGTGTGGCTGGACTGGTGCCTCCTGAAGTTGATGATGATCTCCTTGGTCTTGTCGACATTCAGGACCAGGTTGTTGGTTCTGCACCAGTCAACCAGATGTTGCACCTCCTCTCTGTAGTCCATGTCGTTGTTGTCATGGATGAGTTAAAGCGGAACATTATCACCAGACCTATGTAAGCGTCAATATATACCTTGATGTTGCAGAAAAAGACCATATATTTTTTTAACCCATTTCCGAACTCTAAATGGGTGAATTTTGGCGAATTAAACGCCTTTCTATTATTCGCTCTCGGAGCGATGACGTCACAACGTGGCGTCACATCGGGAAGCAATCCGCCATTTTCTCAAACACCGAGTCAAATCAACTCTGTTATTTTCCGTTTTTTCGACTGTTTTCCGTACCTTGGAGACATCATGCCTCGTCGGTGTGTTGTCGGAGGGTGTAACAACACGAACAGGGACGGATTCAAGTTGCACCAGTGCCCCAAAGATGCGAAAGTGGCAAGAAATTGGCCGTTTGTTCCGCACACTTTACCGACGAAAGCTATGCTACGACAGAGATGGCAAGAATGTGTGGATATCCTGCGACACTCAAAGCAGATGCATTTCCAACGATAAAGTCAAAGAAATCTGCCGCTAGACCCCCATTGAATCTGCCGGAGTATGTGAGCAATTCAGGGACAAAGGACCTCGGTAGCACGGCAAGCAATGGCGGCAGTTTGTTCCCGCAGACGAGCGAGCTAAACCCCCTGGATGTCTTGGCTCACACCGTCCCTTATGCCACCGAAGATGATCAAGAGAAGAATATCGACCCTAGCTTCCCTGGCCTGCTGACATCAACTCCAAAACTGGACGGATCAGCTTTCAGGAAAAGAGCGCGGATGAGGGTATGTCTACAGAATATATTAATTGATTAAATGTGGGCTGTCTGCACTCTCAATGTGCATGTTGTTGCCAAATGTATTTCATATGCTGTAAACCTAGTTCATAGTTGTTAGTTTCCTTTAATGCCAAACAAACACATACCAATTGTTGGTTAGAAGGCGATCGCCGAATTCGTCCTCGCTTTCTCCCGTGTCACTGGCTGTCGTGTGGTTTTCGTCGGTTTCGCTTGCATACGGTTCAAACCGATATGGCTCAATAGCTTCACTTTCTTCTTCAATTTCGTTTTCGCTACCTGCCTCCACACTACAACCATCCGTTTCAATACATTCGTAATCTGTTGATACGCTTAAGCCGCTGAAATCCGAGTCTGAATCCGAGCTAATGTCGCTATAGCTTGCTGTTCTTTCCGCCATGTTTGTTTGTGTTGGCTTCACTATGTGACGTCACAGGAAAATGGACGGGTGTATATAACGATGGTTAAAATCAGGCACTTTGAAGCTTTTTTTAGGGATATTGCGTGATGGGTAAAATTTTGAAAAAAACTTCGAAAAATATAATAAGCCACTGGGAACTGATTTTTAATGGTTTTAACAATTCTGAAATTGTGATAATGTTCCCCTTTAAGGGTTACACAGCAACTACACGGTGGTTAATCTTGTACTCTATATTTACTGAGTGTGTATACCAAGTACTGGTATTTTCTGGTACCGGTTCCTGGTTGGTCCATGAGGACCATGAAGATTCTGGACTAACCGTACTGTTGTCAGTATTTTTTGTTCCAGCTGATGGACTTAATTATGACACGCTGTCACATTCAGTTGAAGTTCAAACTAAAGTCCCAACGATTGTTACACACACACTGGGTGTGGTGAAATTAGTCCTCTGCATTTGACCCGTCCCCATGTTCACCCCCTTGGAGGTGAGAGAAGCAGTGAGCAGCAGTGAGCAGCAGCGTGCGGCACGCTCGAGAATCATTTGGTGATTTAACCCCCAATTCCAACCCTTGATGCTGAGTGCCAAGCAGGGAGGCGATGGGTCCAATTTTTTGTAGTCTTTGGTCATTATTCAGCTTTGAATAATGACAAATAAGGAAGCAACACCACACAAAAGTTTGTAACACAACAATATTTCTTCCTGAAAGTTCTTCAAAGTTGAGCAGGCTGTGTCAGTTTAAGCGAGGGACAGGAACCCAGATTGTCAAGAACTGTGAGTTTTTACAAGAAGTTGGGGGAACTTTACAAAGTGGGCGTATAGCTACTGTCAGCATCTGTTAACCTTATCTGTTTCCTCATTTGGGTGTTTTTCACAAACCTTATTTGAGCAAGGTGTTATCCATAAACATAGTGTGGAAAACACGGTTGCCATTACAATAAGTCTATAACTAATCTCATGATGCGTTGATCTTGTTCCATACATTTTACACTTCTTCATGCTTGTTAAAAAACAGAATGTTGTATGTTTATCTCAAAGGGTAGTCAAAGGTCTTAGCATTGGCATAGCCCTTGTTGAATGTCAGGTTCACAAGTTCAACCTAAGTTTATATCATAATTGTAAGCATACTCTCTTCTATACCAGTGTTTTTCAACCACTGAGCCGTGAGATATCGTCTGGTGTGCCGTGGGAAATAATGCAACTTCACCTAATTGGTCCACAAAATATTTTCTGAAAATCAATAATTATTAAATAATGTGCCGTTGTCTAGTGTCTGTGCTGTATAGAGCTCGGCAGGGTTACCATGTAAAAAAACTCCATATCAGTCGGTGATAGCAGGTAGTTCATTGCTTTGTAGAAGTCGGAACGCGCCGAGGATGGTTTGTCGTGATCCCAATATGCAGAGCACAGCGGTAGACGGCGTGCAGAAAAAGGTATGTAACGCTTAAACCAAAAATGAACAAAACGGAAAGGAAAAGGCAATGAAGCATAGGGATGGCTGTGCAAAACGAAAGAGAAACTGAACTGGCTACAAAGTAAAGAAAAACAGAATGCTGGACGACAGCAAAGACTTACAGTGTGTGGAGCAGAGATGGCGTCCACAAAGTACATCCCGTACTGACATGACAATCAACAGTGTCCCTACAAAGAAGGAAAGCGTCCGCACAACTGAAATAGTCTAATAGAAAGCAGGTCAGGCAATAGCACTCAAAGGAAGGTGTGAAGCTGCTACAGGAAAACACCAACAAAACAGGAAGAGCCACCAAAATAACAGCGCATGACGGGAACTAAAAGCACTACAAACAGGAAAACAACAACAAACTCAAAATAAGGCACGACAACCTGGGGGAGTTTCATTTTTTTACCGTTTTCTGCATTTTCTTTATTAAAAAAATGTGTCTTGGCTCAAAAAAGGTTGAAAAACACTGTTCTATACCAATCTCTGTTATGCATGAATATTCAATAAGCGTCATCCAGAGGTGGTTACGTCCTGGGCGAACCATCTCTTAGATTTAACGGAAAGGAAAAGGCAATGAAGCATGGGGTTGGCTATGCAAAACGAAAGTAAAGCTGAACTGGCTACAAAGTAAAGAAAAACAGAATGCTGGACGACAGCAAAGACTTCCAGCGTGTGGAGCAGAGATGGCGTCAATCATTTAGATTTAACCTTTAGATTTAGATTTAACATTTATCTCTCACATGAAGATTTAGATTTAAGATTTAGATTCAACATTTCGATGTGTTAGGGTTAGACGCCCACTCAAGCCAAGCCTGCTCCAACGACTCGACCTTGACCCTGCCACCTGCTTGACCTTCAGCCACTCTATTGCGTGATGGGTAAAATTTTGAAAAAAACTTCGAAAAATATAATAAGCCACTGGGAACTGATTTTTAATGGTTTTAACAATTCTGAAATTGTGATAATGTTCCCCTTTAAACCAAAAATTAACAAAACGGAAAGGAAAAGGCAATGAAGCATAGGGTTGGCTATGCAAAACGAAAGAGAAACTGAACAGGCTACAAAGTAAAGAAAAACAGAATGCTGGACGACAGCAAAGACTTACAGCGTGTGGTGAGCCTGACGCCGCGAGCCTTGCTTCCAGTGGGTCTTCCGACGACACAGCTCCCAGCCTCGCCTCCAGCTCTGCAGTCAGCTCCAGCCTCCCCTCCAGGTAGTTTTCCGACGACGTCCCTCCCAGCATTGCCTTTATCTCTGCAGTCAGCCGCAGTCTCGCCTCCAGCAGGTTTTCCAACGACGTAATTTCTGATTAGGGACGGACAGACAACTTAAAACACACATCCACGGATCTAAAACACACATATCTGAATACACACACTCAGATTGACAGACAGACACACACATTAGTACACTCACGCAAATTGGATTACATACACACGATTAAGTTACACATTTGCAAATAATTTTGCTACAATAATACTTCCATAAAGATTGTCTTACAAATATCTCTGCACTGCCTCCACGGTTTGATTAAACATTTTTGGGACTTATGCAGATCCCAAATACATAAAAATTGGAGACATCGGGTAAATAAAAGTTGGTTTTGCACAATCCCATTCCTAACCCATAGGGTTCAATATGATGTCGGTCCACCTTTTGCAGCTATTACAGCTTCAACTCTTCTGGGAAGGCTGTCCACAAGGTTGCGGAGTGTGTTTATAGGAATTTTCCACCATTCTTCCAAAAGCGCATTGGTGAGGTCACACACTGATGTTGGTCGAGAAGGCCTGGCTCCCAGTCTCCGTTCTAATTCATCCCAAAAGGTGTTCTATCGGGATCAGGTCAGGACTCTGTGCAGGCCAGTCAAGTTGATCCACACCAGACTCTGTCATCTATGTCTTTATGGACCTTGCTTTGTGCACTGGTGCACAGTCATGTTGGAAGAGGAAGGGGCCCGGTCCAAACTGTTCCCACAAGGTTGGGAGCATGGAATTGTCCAAAATGTTTTGGTATCCTGGAGCATTCAAGGTTTATTTCACTGGAACTAAGGGGCCAAGCCCAATTCCTGAAAAGCAACCCCACACCATAATTCCTCCTCCACCAAATTTCACACTCGGCCCAAAAATAATAATATTAATTGATTACATTTATATAGCGCTTTTTCTAGACACTCAAAGCGCTTCACAGAGAAGTGAGAACCCCATCATTCATTCACACCTGGTGGTGGTAAACTACTTTCATAGCCACAGCTGCCCTGGGGTAGACTGACGGGAGCGTGGGTGCCAGTTTGTGCCCCTCCGACCACCACCTATCATTCATTCACCAGTGTGAGTGGCACTGGAGGAAAGGGTGAAGTGTCCTACCCAAGACCACAAAGGCAGCGATTTGGATGTCAAGAGGCGGGAACCCTCAGGTTTCTGGCATGGCCGCTCTACCCACTACGCCATACCGTCCCCAAATTTCCCACTTGGCACAATGCAGTCCGAAATGTAGCGTTCTCCTGGCAACCTCCAAACCCAGACTCGTCCATCAGATTGCCATATTTAAAAGTGTGATTCATCACTCCAGAGAAGGGGTCTCCACTGCTCTAGAGTCCTTTACACCACTGGATCCGATTTTGCATTGGACTTGGTGATGTATGCCTTAGATGCAGCTGCCCGGCCATGGAAACCCATTCCATGAAGCTCTCTGCGTACTGTACGTGGGCTAATTGGAAGGTCACGTGAAGTTTGGAGCTCTTTAGCAACTGACTGTGCAGAAAGTCGGCGACCTCTTTGCACTATGCGCTTCAGCATCCGCTGACCCCTCTCTGTCAGTTTACGTGGTCTACCACTTGGTGGCTGAGTTGCTGTTGTTCCCAAACTCTCCCAAAATCAAATCAAATCTCTAAATCACTGAGCTCCAGAGAGTGGCCCATTCTTTCACAAATGTTTGTAGAAACAGTCTCCATGCCTACGTGCTTGATTTTATACACCTGTGGTCGGGCCAAGTGATTAGAACACCTGATTCTGATCATTTGGATGGGTGGCCAAATACTTTTGGCAATATAGTGTAGGTCCAGTTTAATGAATGACGTTAATGCCTCTTGTTTTCGTGATAGCAGTCAGTCTGAGTTTCTTAAAGTGCAGTTATCAATAATGTTTTTGAACTCATATTAATTTAAAACTGTGATACTAACGGGAGTTGTAGAGCTGTTATCATTACCACCGATTACCGTGACATCCTTAACATCAGGTCTGGTTGCTGTCACTTCCGGCTTAAGCACTTACGGCAGGAGCCAAAAATACAAACCCCGTTTCCATATGAGTTGGGAAATTGTGTTAGATGTAAATATGCTACAAAGACAACATATTTGATGTTCAAACTGATAATTTATTTATTTTTTTGCAAATAATCATTAACTTTAGAAATTGATGCCAGCAACACGTGACAAAGAAGTTGGGAAAGGTGGCAATAAATACTGATAAAGTTGAGGAATGCTCCTCAAACACTTATTTGGAACATCCCACAGGTGAACAAGCAAATTGGGAACAGGTGGGTGCCATGATTGGGTATAAAAGTAGATTCCATGAAATGCTCAGTCATTCACAATCAAGGATGGGGCGAGTGTCACCACTTTGTCCACAAATGCGTGAGCAAATTGTTGAACAGTTTAAGAAAAACTTTTCTCAACCAGCTATTGCAAGGAATTTAGGGATTTCACCATCTACGGTGTGTAATATCATCAAAGGGTTCATAGAATCTGGAGAAATCACTGCACGTAAGCAGCTAAGCCCGTGACCTTCGATCCCTCAGGCTGTACTGCATCAACAAGCGACATCAGTGTGTAAAAGATATCACCACATGGGCTCAGGAACACTTCAGAAACCCACTGTCAGTAACTACAGTTGGACGCTACATCTGTAAGTGCAAGTTAAAACTCTCCTATACAAGGTGAAAACCGTTTATCAACAACACCCAGAAACGCCGTCGGCTTCGCTGGGCCTGAGCTCATCTAAGATGGACTGATACAAAGTGGAAAAGTGTTCTGTGGTCTGATGAGTCCACATTTCAAACTGTGGACGTCGTGTGGGACCAAAGAGGAAAAGAACCATCCGGCTTGTTATAGGCGCAAAGTTGAAAAGCCAGCATCTGTGATGGTATGGGGGTGTATTAATGCTCAATACAACGTTACCATGGACGCCCCTGCTTATTTCAGCAAGACAATGCCAAGCCACGTGTTACATCAACGTGGCTTCATAGTAAAAGAGTGCAGGTACTAGACTGGCCTGCCTGTAGTCCAGACCTGTCTTCCATTGAAAATGTGTGGCACATTATGAAGCCTAAAATACCACAACGGAGACCCCCGGACTGTTGAACAACTTAAGCTGTACATCAAGCAAGAATGGGAAAGAATTCTACCTGAGAAGCTTAAAAAATGTGTCTCCTCAGTTCCCAAACGTTTACTGAGTGTTGTTAAAAGGAAAGGCCACGTAACACAGTGGTGAACATGCCCTTTCCCAACTACTTTGGCACGTGTTGCAGCCATGAAATTCTAAGTTAATGATTATTTGCAAAAAAAATAAAAGTTTATGAGTTTGAACATCAAATATATTGTCTTTGTTGAAAAAGATTTGCAAATCATTGTATTTCGTTTATATTTACATCTAACACAATTTCCCAACTCATATGGAAACGGGCTTTGTAAGTGAATGTAGATCACATCACGTTTTATGGACCGCAAAGTAAATAAACACAACTACTTGACTGCTAAAACTATACACACATATTTGTATGTTTTTACCCCCCCCAAAAAGCGCATTGTGTGTGTTTTTGTCAAATTACTAACCTGTAGAGGACACAAAAGTGATAAAATATACAACAAGCCCTGTTTTCTTCCCTAGTTTCTGTCTGAGTTAGATAACACCCTTACTGGCATGAAAACACCCACAGGTAGTGAAATGAGACACACAACTATGAGCGTGAATATTTATTAAATAAAAGGTAACACTTTTCTCAGAATAATTGTATCTAAGTTAACACAAAACTTTGTGTTACATTGAGTTCAGCTCGCTCAGAGGACACAAGCTGTCTTTGATCTGACCAAGCAAAAGGCTTGAAAACTCCACTGTGTAGGATGGGAAGCAACATGAAGGTGTTCTGTTTCTTTGATGTATTGTAATCCACAGAAAGATTTTGTCTTGACCCGAGACCAACAAAGCGGATAGGAAGCAAGACCAGACTCCCTTCCAGGCGACCTTTTCTTTTAACTGTTTTGTGGCCAAAGGCAGCACCTGTTTACAACCCCCCTCCCTTAGAAACAGCTGTTGCCATGTAATCAGGAAAAGTCCAAATAAAAGAGTGTCAGGACTTGGACTATGGCGTGGTTTGTTCTCCCGTGGTGCAAATGATTTGGACCAAACATGGCGTGAAGGTGAAGACATATTTAATTTTACTATAACAAAAAGAACAAACTAAAGGTGCGCACAAGGCGGAAGTACAAACTTGACAAATGAAACCAATACTTGCACGTGGGCAAAAAACTAAGGACATGAACAAAAGTCGCTAACTGTGGCATGAATCGAAAAAAACTTACTTGGACAGGGCATGAAGTGCGCAGAGGTAAACAGAGTGTGACAGGGGTATGAATCGGAATGTCGCCAGAAAGAAAAACTGAAAACAATGAACTTAAATACTACAGACATGATTAGTGAAAACAGGTGCGTGACTCAAAACGTGAAACAGGTGCGTGACGTGACAGGTGAAAACTAATGGGTTGCTATGGTGACAAACAAGAGTGCACAATGAGTCCAAACGTGGAACAGGTTAAACTAATGGGTAACTATGGAAACAAGACAAGGGAGTGAAAAGCCAGAAACTAAAGAGTCCAATAACTAAACAAAACAAAACATGACTAAAACAAAACATGATTACACAGACATGACAAAGAGGAGGCGTACAATTCTGTCTCTGTTTAATTCCTTGCTTCTGGTCTTGTTTAATAGATGTCATCAGTGTTTGAACCTGACAACTTTAGTATGGGGAACATATTCACCATTAATTAGTTGCTTATTAACATGCAAAATAGTAAAATATTGGCTCTTAATTAGTCATTATTAAGTACTTATTAATGCCTTATTCTGCATGGCCTTATTATACAACCAGTAAGCCATTAACTAAGAGTCTTCCCTCAATAACCTCAGAATTATTGCTTATTAGTAACCCTAACCCTAACCCCAGTGTCCAAATAACTCTAAATTAAGTCGTTGTTGCTTAGAATATGTTCCCTATACTAAAGTGTTACCAAATAAAATGTAAACATCTCTAAAATAAAAATGAAAATAATAAATGCATCATTTACACGATCATTATAAACGTGTCACTGAACACATTTAAAATGCAGGACCTACAGACCCCAAGTTTTGAGTGAAGTCAGCATTTGTGCCATGAATGATGTATCTCTGCGGACACATCGATAATATCCGGAGAGAACAGGACTTTATGCTTGCAGCTTTCAAAAATGTGCTGCTTAGGAAAGGTGGCAGCGACAGCAGTGCCTTGCTGTATGTAATACAAATAGACAATGCGGCTTGTATTAATTAATGTTTTAATCATTGTGACGAGGGAGCTCTTCAACCTTCTAAGCACCTTTTTAAAGCATCCTAGTAAAAGAGCAACACAAGACCCAATACTTCCACGATCGGGGGGTCCTTCTAATTATTTCTCCAACTGTACAACAAAGGTGTCTAACTGTGCGGGACGATAGGAAAACCAACATACATTTGGGCCAAATAAAGAAGACTACATAGAGAAAATCTGCACTTTTTTGGGAAATTTGCCATTCACTTAAAACCCTTATGTGAGACAGAACTTATAGGTTTTGATATATAAAACCAGTGAAGTTGGCATGTTGTGTAAATACTAAATTAAAACAGAATACAATGATTTGCAAATCCTTTTCAACTTGTATTCAATTGAATGGACTGCAAAGAAAATATATTTAATGTTCGAACTGAAGAACTAGTTTGTTTTTTTTTTGCAAATAATCATTAACTTAGAATTTAATGGCGGCAACACATTGGCATTTCCTTTTACCAAAATTCTGTAAACGCTTGGGAACTGAGGAGACCAATTTTTGAAGTTTTTCAGGTGGAATTCTTTCCCATTCTTGCTTGATGTACAGCTTAAGTTGTTCAACAGTCCGGGGGTCTCCGTTGTGCTATTTTAGGCTTCATAATGCGCCACACATTTTCAATGGGAGACAGGTCTGGACTACAGGCAGGCCAGTTTAGTACCTGCACTCTTTTTTACTGTGAAGCCACGCTATTGTAACACATGCAGAATGTGGCTTTGTATTGTTTTAAATAAGAAATAAGCAGGGGCGTCCATGAAAAAGATGTTGCTTGGATGGCAACACATGTTGCTCCAAAACCTGTATGTACCTTTCAGCATTAATGGTGCCTTCACAGATGTTTAAGTTACCCATGCCTTGGGCACTAATACACCCCATACCATCACAGATGCTGGCTTTTAAACTTTGCACCTCTAACAGTCCGGATGGTTTTTTTCCTCTTTGGTCCAGAAGACACGACGTCCAGTTTCCAAAAACAATTTGAAATGTGGACTCGTCAGACCAAAGAACACTTTTCCACTTTGTATCAGTCCATCTTAGATGAGCTCAGGCCTAGTTTCTGGGTGTTGTTGATAAATGGCTTTCGCTTTGCATAGTAGAGTTTTAACTTGCACTTACAGATGTAGCAACAAACTGTAGTTACTGAAAGTCAATCAATCAATGTTTATTTATATAGCCCTAAATCACAAGTGTCTCAAAGGGCTGCACAAGCCACAACGACATCCTCGGTACAGAGCCCACATAAGGACAAGGAAAAACTCACCCCAGTGGGACGTCGATGTGAATGACTATGAGAAACCTTGGAGAGGACCGCATATGTGGGTCCCCCCCCCCTCTAGGGGAGACCGAATGCAATGGATGTCGAGTGGGTCTGACAAAATATTGTGAGAGTCCAGTCCATAGTGGATCCAACATAATAGTAAGAGTCCAGTCCATAGTGGGGTCAGCAGGAAACCATCCCGAGCGGAGACGGTCAGCAGCGCAGAGATGTTCCCAACCGATACACAGGCGAGCGGTCCACCCCGGGTCCCGACTCTGGACAGCCAGCACTTCATCCATGGCCACCGGACCTGTGTGTCTCCCCCTCCACAAGGGATAGGGGCAGCAGAGAAGAAAGGATAAGAAACGGCAGATCAACTGGTCGAAAAAAGGGGGTCTATTTAAAGGCTAGAGTATACAAATGAGTTTTAAGATGGGACTTAAATGTGTCTACTGAAAGTGTTTTTTTTAAGTGTTCCTGAGCCCATGTGGTGATATCCTTTACACATTGATGTCACTTTTTGATGCAGTACCACCTGAGGGATCGAAGGTCACGTTAGTTTTTGTCTTCGCTGCTTACTTGCAGTGATTTCTCCAGATTTTCGGAACTTTTAGATGATATTACGGACCGTAGATGGTGAAATCCCTAAATTATTTGCATTAGCTCATTGTGAAATGTTGTTCTTAAACTGTTGGACAATTTGCTCACGCCCCATCCTTGTTTGTGAATGACTGAGCATTTCATTGAAGCTGCTTTTTTACCCAATCATTGCAGACACCTGTTCCCAATTAGCTTGTTCACCTGTGGAATGTTCCAAATAAATGTTTGATGAGCATTCCTCAACTTTCTCAGTCTTTTTTGCCACTTGTGCCAGCTTTTTGGAAACATGTTGCAGGCATCAAATTCCAAATGAGCTAATATTTGCAAAACGTAACAACGTTTACCGGTTGGAACATTAAATATCTTGTCTTTGCAGTCCATTCAATTGAATATAGGTTGAAAAGGATTTGCAAATCATTGTATTCTGTTTTTATTCACCATTTACACAACGTGCCAACTTCACTGGTTTTGGGTTTTGTACAAAAAGAAATGTGGCATTGTAGACAAAGTTGCATTGAGTGTTGCTATTGTAAAATGTAGAATACAACAAAAACAATAATTTGTTGATATTTTTTGTATCATGACCATTTTTTCATTCGTACTGTTTTGTTTTAGGTGTCAGCTTATTTTCAACTCTCCGTCTTTGATAGGCTCCTATTTGTTTCACCTTTAAATTACTGGCAAGAATTTTACGTAGAGGGGAGGAGAAGACAGTTGAAGTGAAGTGAAGTGAATTATATTTATATAGCGCTTTTCTCTAGTGACTCAAAGTGCTTTACATAGTGAAACCCAATATCTAAGTTACATTTAAACCAGTGTGGGTGGAACTGGGAGCAGGTGGGTAAAGTGTCTTGCCCAAGGACACAACGGCAGTAACTAGGATGGTGGATGCGGGGATCGAACCTGAAACCCTCAAGTTGCTGACACGGCCACTCTACCAACTGAGCTATACCGCCCCAGTTGGTTACAACCATCGTCATAAATTGGGGGGACATGGTGGACATATCTCCTGCAGTGTTTACCATGCAGAAATAATAATAGCTATATCAAATGCAGCTGGGATAGGCTCCAGCCACCCTTGCAAACCCAAAAGGGGTGAGCGGTAGAAAATGATTGGATGGATGAAGGGAGGCCAGTCAAGCACCAAACAGAAAACAGACAATCAAGCTGAAGCCTGATTACTTTTAGACCGCCCACAAGCTCATTGATTGGCTCATTGATTGTGCTCTGCTGCAGTTTCTTGCTAAAACTGTCATGATTGACAGCACGCAGCAGCTGACCAATGAGTTGAAAGTGAAAAACAAGACAAGTGAATCTGAAAAATGGAAAGTTGAAAATGAAAACTTGTGACACTTAAAAAACCCCAAAACAATAGGACTTGTTCCACCAAAGGTTCAGGAGCTTTGGGTTTCTGGAACCTTGAGTTCCTGGAATTATAGGTTCCTGTTTGTGTGTCCAACAGTCAGGGTTGTTTAAACAACTCAATCTGATGACGTATGGATGAGTGGTACAGTATATTTGCAAACTGAAACCATGTAAATAAACAGATTATCGGTCATATTTCTTTCACTGAAGTGTAAGTAAATTAATGCAGGGGTTTCCCCGAGACTGCCAAGATTACTGTGGTGGTGGGGGCGTTGTCAGGGGCACGGTTAACAAATCTGTTATTATTAATTAGTAATTAGATAGTATGGCATCGCCATTGACTTCCAGGAAGAGGCTGGATGACAACCCCGAAAGAGTGGTGACAACTGGAGAGACAGTTGACAGCCCGGAAAGACGGCAACCGGGGCAGGGAGGGGTAGCATCCCAAGTTGCAGCTCTCGCAAGGGAGCACCCATGCAGCGCTACGAAAAACCCTGAAGATACATCAGACCAAGATAGGCTGCCTAGGGAAACCTGTGGTGCAACGCATAGTGCCAGTACCATGTACGGCACCTGATGAGACGGAGGAGGATCCAGGCCCGGACACTCCCCGCAGTGCCCAGAACCTCCAAGCACCACCGGCGCAGCCCCAGGGCAGACCGTCGGAGGGGGGACGCGTGGCGTAGAGCGCTACCTGGACACAAGTCGAGGGACTGATCACCCTCGGCTGGGTGTGAGGGTGTTTGATTAAGACCCGAAACACCCTATGACCCCGGGAGAATCACTGATGATGTGTTCAGGTTGCACCATGAGGTGTATTATAAAACTAGTATTAACATATATTGTTTTATCGTTTTGCCATATCAACAGGAATCAAATCAAAGTTCATTTATATAGCCCTAAATCACAAGCGTCTCAAAGGGCTGCACAAGCCACTGTCATGTCTGTGTGATCATGTTTTGTTTTAGTCATGTTTTGTTTAGTTATTGGACTCTTTAGTTTCTGGCTTTTCACTCCCTTGTCTTGTTTCCATGATTACCCATTAGTTTCACCTGTTCCACGTTTGGACTCATCGTGCACTCTTGTTTGTCACCATAGCAACCCATTAGTTTTCACCTGTCACGTCACACACCTGTTTCACATTTTGAGACACGCACCTGTTTTCGTTAATCATGTCTGTAGTATTTAAGTTCATTGTTTTCAGTTTGTCTTTCTGGTGACATCCTGCATTTATGCTTCTGCACACTCTCCACACCCTTATGACCCTTGCTGCTCTTTTTTCATGCCGGTTCCATGCCAAGTATATTTTTGTTTATTAAGCCACAGTTAGTGTTTTTTGTTGTTCATAGTTTCTGCCTTTGTGCAAGTATTTGTTTTCATAGCCAAGTCGTTTCTCCGCCACTGTGCGCGCTTTTCGTTTGTACTTTTTTGTAGTCATAGTGTTTAAATAAATCATGTATTCACCTTCACGCCACATCTGGTCCAATTCACTTGCACCTCAGGAGAATAAACCACGCCACAGTCCTAGTCATGACAGCCACAACAACATCCTTGGCTCAGATCCCACATCAGGGCAAAAAAAACCTCAACCCAATAGGATACAATGAGAAATCTTGGAGGGGACCGTAGATGTGGGGACCCCCATGGGCGAACAGTGCAATGGACGTCGAGTGGATCTAGTTAATTGTGTGAGAGTCCAGTCCATAGTGGGGCCAGCAAAGGAACATCTTGAGTGGAGACAAGTCAGACGGACGTCCCCAACTGATGCACAGATGAGTGGTCCACCCCGCGTCCCGACTTTGAAAAGCTAGCGCTCATCTGTGGTCACCTAAAAACCTCTGCAATGACCAGCTGGTTTTAATGTTTTATGTTCATGTAGTTTGGATTTGATCTCAGTTTTTCCAATGTTTCCAAACACACTGTCCGTGCTTTAAAGTTGATTGGCGAAAAAATAGGAAGTGTTGTGTGTCTTGGGAAGTGTGGACTCATAGAGAAGATAGTGTTTGAACGGGTGGTAAAACCTGTAGGAATTGTGCTGTTGGTTATCATAAGATTGGTAATAAAAGTTAAAAATAGCATCGGACTCTGTTTGAGGTGGGATTCGGGGTGCAGCCTTGAATGCCTGTTTGATACCTGTTTGATGTTGCTGTGGACTATGTCCAGCGTGCTTCCACCCATCCATCCATCCATCCATCTTCTTCCGCTTATCCGAGGTCGGGTCGCGGGGGCAGCAGCCTAAGCAGGGAAGCCCAGACTTCCCTCTCCCCAGCCACTTCGTCCAGCTCTTCCTGTGGGACCCCGAGGCGTTCCCAGGCCAGCCGGGAGACATAGTCTTCCCAACCTCCCTAGGGAGGCGTTCGGGTGGCATCCTGACCAGATGCCCGAACCACCTCATCTGGCTCCTCTCGATGTGGAGGAGCAGCGGCTTTACTTTGAGCTCCTCCCGGATGGCAGAGCTTCTCACCCTATCTCTAAGGGAGAGCCCCGCCACCCGGCGAAGGAAACTCATTTCGGCCGCTTGCACCCGTGATCTTGTCCTTTCGGTCATAACCCAAAGCTCATGACCATAGGTGAGGATGGGAACGTAGATCGACCGGTAAATTGAGAGCTTTGCCTTCCGGCTCAGCTCCTTCTTCACCACAACGGATCGATACAGTGTCCGCATTACTGAAGACGCCGCACCGATCCGCCTGTCGATCTCACGATCCACTCTTTCCTCACTCGTGAACAAGACTCCGAGGTACTTGAACTCCTCCACTTGGGGCAAGATCTCCTCCCCAACCCGGAGATGGCACTCCACCCTTTTCCGGGCGAGAACCATGGACTCGGACTTGGAGGTGCTGATTCTCATCTCAGTCGCTTCACACTCGGCTGCGAACCGATCCAGTGAGAGCTGAAGATCCTGGCCAGATGAAGCCTTCAGGACTACATCATCTGCAAAAAGCAGAGACCTAATCCTGCAGCCACCAAACCAGATCCCCTCAACGCCTTGACTGCGCCTACAAATTCTGTCCATAAAAGTTATGAACAGAATCGGTAACAAAGGGCAGCCTTGGCGGAGTCCAACCCTCACTGGAAACGTGTCCGACTTACTACCGGCAATGCGTGCTTCCACCCCTGGTTGCAAAATCCACATATTGATGGAAATGGGGTGACACAGTTTTCATGTTAGCTTGATTGAAGTCCCCTGCCACGATGAAAACTCCCTCTGGATGTGTAGATTGCAGTTCATTGATAGAGCAGTATAAAGCATTCAGGGCTTCTCTGGTGTTTGCACTGGGAAGAATGTACACTGTTGTGAAGATCATGACACTGAATTCCCAGGGTAAATAAAATGGCCTGCATTTTATAGTCAGTAGTTCTACATCGGGAGAACAGTGACATGAGACTATCTCCCCGTTGTTGGTGTATATGCTAACACCGCTGCCTCGGGATTTACCGGTGAGAGTGCTGCTCCTGTCCGACCGAAACAGTATTAGCCCCTCGATGCTAACTGCCTCATCTGGAAGGGATGGTTTCAGCCGCGTTTCTGTGAGATGGCGCAGCAGTCCCTCATCTTCCGACCTGCATTTAAATCCAGCTTCAGGTAGTCCAGTTTATTCTCCAGGGAGCGGACATTTGAAAGCAGGATGGAAGGAAGCGGCATTCTGTGAGGATTAGCTTTTAGCTTTGTTGTTAGCCCCGCTCGGTATCCCCGTTTCTGTTTCCGGTCGCACCGCTTACATCTCCTCCGTCGACGGGCCTCGCTGGTACGAGGCTCCACTGCTTCATAGGCCGCTGGGTGTAGTATTCCGATGCTACCAAGGAGGTCCAGAGTATAAGCATCTTTTGGTCTGAGATTGTTTAATTTATCTAGATCTAAAATTGCCTGGCGGTCATATGTTACTTTGGAATGACTACGCTGCAAGTTAACTGTGAAATTTTCAGAATTGATCGGTTTATTGGCCAAAAAACTTCCATTGCTATCATGAGCGTCTGCAGCTGCTGCCGCAGCCGGGCAGGGCACCACCGGGCAGGGTGCCGCCGGGCTCTGACCACCTTCACTGTGGAGGAGGCTTGTGAGAAGCTAAGAAAACTCCAGTGGAGAAAGTGTGCTGGTCCTGATGGAATAACACCAAAGCTGCTTAAGGAATGTGCATCGGAGTTAGCTCTACCTCTACATACCATCTTCAAAAAAAATGTTAAAACAGGATGTGTCCCTGGTTGCTGAAAAACTTCCTGCCTTGTGCCCGTCCCCAAGGTTGCGAGGCCGGTAGGATGCAAGGACTACAGACCAAAGGCATTAACATATGTCATTATGAAGACCTTTTGAGAGGATAGTACTTGTCTGCTCAAACCACAGGTAGAGCAGGCTATTGACCCCTTACAGTTTGCCTACCAGGAGGACAAGGGAACGGACGACGCGGTCCTCTACATGCTCCATCGGTCCGTGTCCTTCCTGGAGGGAACTGGAGGCTATGGGAGGCTGGTGTTCTTTGACTCCACCAGTGCGTTTAACACCATCCAGCCTCTTTAACCAAGGGAGAAACTGGTGAGGATTGGACTTGATCCTATTTTTACCAACTGGATCTATGACTACCTAACGGGACGGTCACATGTCAAGCTAGGGAGGAGCATTTATAAATTGTGGTAAGCAATATGGGGGCACCGCAGGGTACCGTCCTGGGCCCCTTCTGTTTCACAATTTATACCGCAGACTTTGCACACAACTCTGCTACCTGCCACATACAGAAGTATTCCGATGATACCGCTGCTGTGGCATGCGTGAGGCGAGAGGATGAAACCGAGTACAGGGTCCTAGTGGCTGCTTTCTCAGACTGGAGCGTGAGAAAGGGTCAAATCCTTAACACGTCCAAGACCAAGGAGATGATCATTGACTTTCGAAGGAGTTGCTCCCATCAGCCAATAAAATAAATGGACAGGTCATTGAAGTGGTCCAGTCGTACAAGTACCTGGGATTCCACCTGGACCACAAACTGGACTGGTCAACACAGGCAAATGCTGTGTAAAAAAAAAGGTCAGGGGAGACTCTTCTTCTTGAGAAAGCTGAGGTCTTTTGATGTGAGCAGTCTGATGTTACACATATTGTATCAGTCTGTCGTAGCAAGTGCCATTTTCTTTGGAGTTGTGTGTTTGGGTGGTAGCATGACCTCAAGAGACAGTAACCGGTTGGACAGGCTGATCAGGAAATGTGTCTCTGTGATGGGGGGAAATGTGCTAGAGAGAAGGATGAAGGCTATCATGCAGGGCATCCTGAGTAACCCCAGACATCTTTTGCATGACACTATGGCCGCCCAGAGGAGTAACCGTAGCAACAGGCTCCTCTCCTTGTACTGCAGAACGGAACCGTTTAAGATATCTTTTGTTCCTTGGGCCATAAGACTCAGATTTGTCTGAGCTTTGTGTCAGAATAATTGTATATAAGTTATCACACTACTTGTTTGCTTTGAGTTCAGGTTGCCCTGCGGCCTGTGGTTACGATCCACTGGTGCCTACGAAGCTGTCTTTGATCTTATCAAGCAAAAGGCGGACAGCTTGTAAACCTCCACTGTGTGCGATGGAATGTGCCGTAGAGGTGACGGTTTCTTTGATCTGTTGGACTTCCACAGGAAGGACCCGAAATCTACGAGCAGAGAGGAGGCAAACCTGACACCGCTCCAAGTACCTTTTTGTTTGAACTGTGTATGACCCAGTGCAGCAGCTGTTTATGACCCCTCCCCTTAGAAGCAGCTGCAGCTATGTAATCAGGAAATGCCCAAATAAATGAGGAGGCGTGTGGAGCTTGTTCCTCAGAGAGGCGGGGTGACACTGTGCGAGGGTGCAAGTCGATGCGCTCTCCTCATGAGCTAAATTGAATCCTGTCTCTGTTTGGTTCCTTGCTTCTTGTCTTGTTTAATAGATAGTTCGGTGGGGGATCAATAAAGTATTAATCTATCCATTGGCAAGGCATGCTAGGAAAGTCCAGCAGTAAGTCTTTCCTCTGTGGTTTTTGCTTGCAAACACATCTTAACACATGTGTAAGGTAAACTGTATTGTTGAGGGTTATTGTTGTTTTAAGTGTGCCATGACTCAAAAAAATGTCTACAGAAAAAGCTAATTCCTATCTCATCTGAAAACCCAAAAAAGGCTCTCTGAATTCTGTTCTGTATTTGTTGACTTAAAAAAAACATTTGACACCCTCAACCATAACATTATCCCTCAACCATAACATTATCCTATCAAGTTGCCCTGTATAATCAGTGTCAGAGCTTGGTCCGCATTGCCGGCAGTAAGTCGGACACGTTTCCAGTGAGGGTTGGACTCCGCCATGGCTGCCCTTTGTGACCGATTCTGTTCATAACCTTTATGGACAGAATTGCTAGGCGCAGTCAGGGCGTTGAGGGTATCAGGTTTGGTGGCTGCAGGATTAGGTCTCTGCTTTTTGCAGATGATGTGGTCCTGATGGCTTCATCTGGCCAAGATCTTCAGCTCTCACTGGATTGGTTCGCAGCCGAGTGTGAAGCGACTGGTATGGGAATCAGCACCTCCAAATCCGAGTCCATGGTTCTCGCCCGGAAAAGGTTGGAGTGCCATCTCCGGGTTGGGGAGGAGATCTTGCCCCAAGTGGAGGAGTTCAAGTACCTCGGAGTCTTGTTCACGAGTGAGGGAAGAGTGGATCGTGAGATCGACAGGCGGATCGGTGCGGCGTCTTCAGTAATGCAGATGCTGTTTCGATCCGTTGTGGTGAAGAAGGAGCTGAGCCAGAAGGCAAAGCTCTCGATTTACCGGTCGATCTACGTTCCCATCCTCACCTATGGTCATGAGCTTTGGGTCATGACCGAAAGGACAAGATCACGTGTACAAGCGGCCGAAATGAGTTTCCTCCGCCGGGTGCCGGGGCTCTCCCTTAGAGATAGGGTGAGAAGCTCTGTCATCCGGGGGGAGCTCAAAGTAAAGCCGCTGCTCCTCCATATCGAGAGGAGCCAGATGAGGTGGTTCGGGCATCTGGTCAGGATGCCACCCGAACGCCTCCCTCGGGAGGTGTTTCGGGCACGTCCGACCGATAGGAGGCCACGGGGAAGACCCAGGACACGTTGGGAAGACTATGTCTCGCGGCTGGCCTGGGAACGCCTCGGGATCCCCCGGGAGGAGCTGGACGAAGTGGCTGGGGAGAGGGAAGTCTGGGCTTCCCTGCTTGGGCTGCTTCCCCCGCGACCCGACCTCGGATAAGCGGAAGAAGATGGATGGATGGATGGATGCCATGGTTTGACATGGAAGTGAAAAAGACCATCATGACAAGCGCAGCGAGGATAAAACTGCCACCGATATTAGCAGTGAATGTGTTGCCTATTATCGCAATCGAGTGTTATTAAAACTAAAGAGTTTTAATTTTCATGAAAGATAGATTGGTCTTTGATTCTGTCTAGTCTGGTAGGAGAAGAGGAAACTCATCTTTCCTGACTTTTATGAAGGTAGAAACGCCTGAAAGACAACAAAGATAAAAGTATGTTAAACTGAGGGCCCTCTTCTTTCAATATTGTGTCTGTATGTCTTTTATGTATTAACATTATGTAGATCAAATATACGGTGTGACATGACGACAAGAGACGATGTAAAAAAAAATTATTATACGTAATTGTTTCAGAAAGGTAGCTCAAAAAATGATTTTTTTTTTTCATTATTTCATAATTTTTTTGTATTTAATTCTATTAGTTGTGTACTTTACATTCCCCTTCATGTGCTCTGCATGCAGCACACCTGGGCAAATTAGGGCCCGTTAAGCTTTTCAATCTGGCCCGCCAAATACTTTTTTGGGATCTTTAAGAGCAAAACTGTAGCTGCCATTATGATTATGATGTTTTCAAATGATCATAAGTATTTCAATGGTTGGAATCTGCGCTTTTGCATTATATACTAGTTACTATGGTAATTAAACCACAGCAGCTGAGTGGGGTGCGTTTCCACAGAGTGTTTCCAGAGCGGCCAGCCTGAAATGCGGCTGTCAGGAACAGACGCAGAAGGAGATTTTTACAACAAAGTTCTAAAGCTTAGTTATATATCAGATATATCAGATTGTAGGTTTTTTTTGCCCTTCGTGTTCATATTTCTCTGTGTTTGTTGCATTTTTGTTGCGTTTCGCTTGATTGTAAAATATGTCAATCGAGAGGGTGTGTGACATTCATATGTTGTCAATAGTCAGTGTTTTATTGTTCATAGTTAATATTGTAAACCCCGCATTCTTTATCTTCATGTACATTTTCACAGCTTACACACGTATATGCATATATATATATATATATATATATATATATATATATATATATATATATATATGCATATATATATATATATATATATATATATATATATATATATATACACACACACATATATATATATATATATATATATATATATATATATATATATATATATATATATATATATATATATATGCATATATATGTATATATATATATATATATATATATATATATATATATATATACATATATACATAACAATTTAATATATATTTTTTTCTTTTTAATTTTTTTTTCTTTCCATGATGGCAGGTGAGGCCCCGCCTCACCTGCCTCTAGTGACTGCACGTCACTGATATATATATATATATATATATATATATATATATATATATATATATATATATATATATATATATATATATATATATATAAATATGTATATACATACACACACACATATATATATGTGTGTGTATGTATATACATATATATATATATGTATGTGTGGGGAAAAAAATCACAAGACTATTTCATCTCTACAGGCCTGTTTCATGAGGGGGGGGTTCCCTCAATCATCAGGAGATTTTAATGGGAGCATTCACATACCATGGTTTATATAGGGCACAGAGTGGGTGGGTACAGGCTGTCGTAGGGGAGTGGTGATTGGCTCATGTGTTACCTAGGAGGTGTTTCCGTCTGTGGCGGCATGCTGTTACAATTTCGCATCGCTTGTTGAGGGATGACAGGTCTGGACGGTAAATAATAAACAGTTTCTCTTTCAAGCATAGGTTGCATCTTTTATTACCACTATTGTAAGGTGTGCTGGATGCAAGAATTTGCCATGTTATTGAATATTCAACATTATTGTCTTTGAGGTCCCAAATGTGTTTGCTGAGTTCTGTGGTATTCCGCAGGTTTTGGTTCCTGAAAGAAGCCTTGTGATTGTTCCATCTGGTTTTGAATTCTCCCTCGGTTAATCCTACATATGTGTCGGATGTGTTAATGTCCTTGCGTGTTACCTTAGATTGGTAGACAACTGATGTTTGTAAGCACCCCCCGTTGAGAGGGCAATCAGGTTTCTTTCGACAGTTACAGCCTTTGTTGGTTTTGGAGTCGCTCTGTCCGGGGGCCGACGGCTCATTTGCAATTGTTTTGTTGTGGTTTGAGATGATTTGTCGTATATTGTTCATACAGCTGTAGCTCAATTTAATGTTGTTCTTGTTGAATACTTTTCTTAGGGTGTTGTCTTTGGGAAAGTGTTTGTCAATCAGATTGAGGAATTTGTTTCCAATGTTAGTTGAGACGTTTTTGCTGTATGGGGGGTTGTACCAGATGATGTCGTTTTGTTTTCTGTACTTTTTTGGCTGGTTTCCTGGCGTGGGTTCATAGGTGAGGGTGAAATTGTATCCGCTTTCATCAAGGGCTTTTTGGTACGGGGGGGGTTGCTTGGTCAAATTCAGTTTTGCTAGATGACAGCATCGATAGCCTTTTATTAATTCCGGTAGGTATTCTTTTCGTGGTGGTGGGTGGGTGGTTGCTGTCATGGTGCACGTATTGGAGTGTTGTGTTGGGTTTCGTGAATGGTTGGTAGCTGTTATTTCTCAGGTTGAAAGTGACGTCAAGGAAGTTGACGGTTTGCTTGTTGGCTTCAATCGTGATCCGTAGGCCGTTCTCTTTGAAAATTTGGCATATGCGCTTCTTGGTATTCTCGCTGCTCCTTGGCGAGGCGCGACACACTGCCAGTCCGTCATCACGGTAAATACCAAGGTTCAGATTGAGGCTAGCGAGCTGGGAGAGGAGGAAACTCCCAACGAGTTCACACGTTTCTGCTCCGTCAAAACTTCCCATAGTGACGTCAAATGTTGCATTGTTTTTTTTTTGCCATGGTGTACTGTTGTGGATGAGAATAGAGTTTTTTGCGTGGATGATGATGTTTCTTTCGTTGCCTGTGATTGAGTCGTAGTCGGAGGCGAAGTCTAGTGCTTGAGTCAGTAGGTCTTGCGTGATGGAAGGGTAAAATTCTTCGATATCAAAGGAGATAAAGTTGTGCTGTTGTTTGTCTTGGATGTTGTTGAACCATTTGATTACTGCTGCTGTATTTCTCCATTGGTTGAGTGGTGTTTTGTCCTTGATTTTTGTGTTGACTCTGTCCAGGATTATTTTGCTGATTTTTCCTATTTCAGATTTAGTTGGGTTTATTAGTCGGCATGTTGGGTTATTTGCGAAGTTGGTTTTGTGGTCATTCAATGTGATGAAGGCTTCCTTGTTGGCTGTGGCGTCCACCCTGTCCTCAATGTCCAGTTCAGTCGCGATCCTTTTATTTTCCAGGTGGATGTTCTGTAAGGTGTTGGGTTGTGCTTTTTTGTATGATTTGGTGATGCTTCTGTCCAGTAAGGTGTGATGTTCTGGTATGTCCATTCTGTAGAAGTTTGTGGTTTTATCGGGAGCTATGATGAGGTTGTTTACTTTCTTGATGCGCTCCTTGTCATTTTTCAGCTTGGTGAGGAGTGGGTTGCGGATTGGCTTGAATTTGACTGATTGTATCATTTTGAGCATGTCGTTCTCAAAATCCTTTAGTTCCTCAACTGTGGGTGGGTTCTTGGTAGATTTGAACGGTTTTGACGGAGCAGAAACGTGTGAACTCGTTGGGAGTTTCCTCCTCTCCCAGCTCGCTAGCCTCAATCTGAACCTTGGTATTTACCGTGATGACGGACTGGCAGTGTGTCGCGCCTCGCCAAGGAGCAGCGAGAATACCAAGAAGTGCATATGCCAAATTTTCAAAGAGAACGGCCTACGGATCACGATTGAAGCCAACAAGCAAATCGTCAACTTCCTTGACGTCACTTTCAACCTGAGAAATAACAGCTACCAACCATTCACGAAACCCAACACAACACTCCAATACGTGCACCATGACAGCAACCACCCACCCACCACCACGAAAAGAATACCTACCGGAATTAATAAAAGGCTATCGATGCTGTCATCTAGCAAAGTTGAATTTGACCAAGCAACCCCCCCGTACCAAAAAGCCCTTGATGAAAGCGGATACAATTTCACCCTCACCTATGAACCCACGCCAGGAAACCAGCCAAAAAAGAACAGAAAACGAAACGACATCATCTGGTACAACCCCCCATACAGCAAAAACGTCTCAACTAACATTGGACACAAATTCCTCAATCTGATTGACAAACACTTTCCCAAAGACAACACCCTAAGAAAAGTATTCAACAAGAACAACATTAAATTGAGCTACAGCTGTATGAACAATATACGACAAATCATCTCAAACCACAACAAAACAATTGCAAATGAGCCGTCGGCCCCCGGACAGAGCGACTCCAAAACCAACAAAGGCTGTAACTGTCGAAAGAAACCTGATTGCCCTCTCAACGGGGGGTGCTTACAAACATCAGTTGTCTACCAATCTAAGGTAACACGCAAGGACATTAACACATCCGACACATATGTAGGATTAACCGAGGGAGAATTCAAAACCAGATGGAACAATCACAAGGCTTCTTTCAGGAACCAAAACCTGCGGAATACCACAGAACTCAGCAAACACATTTGGGACCTCAAAGACAATAATGTTGAATATTCAATAACATGGCAAATTCTTGCATCCAGCACACCTTACAATAGTGGTAATAAAAGATGCAACCTATGCTTGAAAGAGAAACTGTTTATTATTTACCGTCCAGACCTGTCATCCCTCAACAAGCGCAGCGAAATTGTAACAGCATGCCGCCACAGACGGAAACACCTCCTAGGTAACACATGAGCCAATCACCACGCCCCTACGACAGCCTGTACCCACCCACTCTGTGCCCTATATAAACCATGGTATGTGAATGCTCCCATCAAAATCTCCTGATGATTGAGGGAACCCCCCCTCATGAAACAGGCCTGTAGAGATGAAATAGTCTTGTGATTTTTTTTTCCCACACATACATATATTGCGCTCTACTACGGTATCGAGCACTATTTTTTGGATAACCTTATTAAGACATATACATATATATATATGTCTTAATAAGGTTATCCAAAAAAAATCTCCTGACGATTGAGGGTACCCCCCCTCATGAAACAGGCCTGTAGAGATGAAATAGTCTTGTGATTTTTTTTCCCCACACATACATATACATATATATATATATATATATATATATATATATATATATATATATATATATATATATATATATATATATATATATGCATATATATGTATATATATATATATATATATATATATATATATATATATATATATATATATATATATATATATATATATATATCAGTGACATGCAGTCACTAGAGGCAGGTGAGGCGGGGCCTCACCTGCCATCATGGAAAGAAAAAAAAATTAAAAACAAAAAAATATATATTAAATTGTTAAATGTATCCAGTGATTATACTATAAAGTTATTTTCCATTTAACTTCACCAGTTTTAGATTATTTTTATTCAAAATCGTTGAATTTTCACATTTGCCGTTCAAATACTGAGAAGAGACGGTGCGGGGAACAGCAGCCAGTCGAGGCACGTCACTCAGTGCCTCAACATGGACGGACTCGGCTAACTGCTGGCCTGCTGTGCAGTGAGACCGTATTGCTATATGAACTATATTATACATTTCCATAGTTTAGTTAGCTGAGGTATATAATGTACAGTGTATTTTGTCAACAACTGTATGTGTGTAACGTATTTTTTGTGCTGAGCGATCATAAAACGGCTGCAAAAGACGCACTGGCTGAGGCTCGCCTCCTGCACCCCCGCCGTAGAATGCACGGCAACCCCTGATGGGAGTGTTATATCAACTAAAGCCCACACTTAAGCTTTCCACGTGCAAGATTGAATCTATTTAAAAAAGTTATTTCATAAGAAGCCAAAAAGTGCAAAAACAATAATGTTCGTGTTGGAGGAGTTGTGAATGACTGCAGGGCCACAACATTAGGTACACCTGCAGACTACAGGTGTACCTAATTCACAACTCCTCCAACACGAACATTATTGTTTTTGCACTTTTTGGCTTCTTTTTAAATAACTTTTGTAACCTATTTTTATGGGCTTTCCTCTTCGTGATGTTAAGTTCCTGTTATGCGCTGTTATACAGTATATGCCTTGAGCTCTTATTTTGAAGGCGCTAAGAGCGGAATTTTGACACGTTGGAGTGGAGCGGAAGTTTTATATATATATATATATATATATATATATATATATATATATATATATATATATATATATATATATATATATATATATATGTATATATGTATATATATATATATATATATATATATATATATATATATATATATATATATGTATATATATATATATATATATATATATATATATATATATATATATATATATATATATATATATATATATATATATATGTGTGTGTATACCATACATAGATAGATAGATAGTAGATATACCGGCCCCCAGACACATTGATTTAGGCATTAATTTATGATATTCAGCTATAAGATCTGACTGACACTAAAACTAGTTTACGTCACTCCACCAAGGTGGGACAGGTGAGTATTGCACAATAACAAGGCATCTTTAAAACTATTGTAATTAAAAACACCTTTTTTACAGGATATATGAGGAGAGGGTCCCTGTTCCATCTCTACATCAGTTTGGGGGTCCTTGTCTTGAAAAAACGTTGAAGACCCCTCTCTTAAAAAAAAATAGAAACATGTTCACCAAGCAATATTTTCAAATGACTACCAACTCTTTGTCTTGTCTACGGTTTCTATCTGTCTCAACCCAACCGGCCGAAGCTGTTCCATTCAAGGTTTCTTCCAGCGAGTATTAAAGGGCTTTCTTTACATTTAATACACTAATTTGTAGTCTATATAACATGTAATGGTGTTTATTTGGTCCAAATTTCAATTCAATTCAATTCAAACAACTTTATTAATCCCTCAAGGGGCAATTCATTTTGAGCAGCAGGTTGTCGTGGTTCACAAAGCCGACACGTGGCCTACAATAAATAAATAGTCAATAAGATAATAATATAAACATAAATATACATTAATATAATATAATAATATACAAGCAGATATTGTAAGGGTAAAAGAAAACACATTTTTGGGTTTAATAACAGATGATAAAATGAACTGGAAATCTCATGTAAAAAATATACAACATAAAGTAGCAAGAAACACGTCAATAATGAATAAAGCAAAACATGTTCTAGACCATATTCTTTACTGCTCGCTATTGTGTAGAAATGTGGGGAAACAACTACAAATGTGCGCTTCATTCACGAATTGTGTTACAAAAAAGATCAATTAGAATAATACATAATGTTGGATATAGAGAACATACAAACCCTTTATTTATTGAACCACACATATTGAAATTCAACAATTTGGTGCATTTGCAAACAGCTAAAATTATGTACAAAATGAAGTCTTGCTACCCAAGAACATACAACCATTCTTCTCAACAAAAAGAGGAGAAACATAACCTTTGAGGAAAATCTAATTTAAAACATTTGTATGCTCGTACAACACTTAAAACCTTTAGTATATCTGTATGTGGAATTAAATTATGGAACGGATTAACCAAAGAAATCAAACAAAGCACCAATATGATCCAGTTTAAGAGACTGTTCACAAAGTGTTACACAAGTGTTAAAGTACACAGAACAAGAATTATGATGAACATCTTGAACCCTTTTTTTTTTTTTTTGAGATAAAGATAATTTATGTATTTAATATTTGTTTACTTACTATGGTATATGTGGAGGGAGGCGTGGCCAGCGCTGCCTGCGGGAGTGGAGGTCACCGCCCCTGTCCAAGGTGCTGAGGACAGCGCACCGACAGAAACACAGCTGAACAGGTAATTAGATTTCCCAGGTGGTACGAGTTGTCTAATCACCTGTTGTCTTTAACAGTAGCGGCCGGGAACAGGAAGGGGGAGGACTGAGAGGACTTGGAGAGACTGAAAAGTCCTGTCTATCTGAAAAGATTATTGATGATCTTATTGAGGAACATTAAAACTTTGTTCAAATCTACACGCCTGACTCCTGAGATGTTTGGAGCAGGGGAACCGCTAGGGAGCAACTCCTACAATATAGTATAATACTTTTGGCAATATAGTGTATATGGAGATGTATGCGGACGTCACCAAAGTATCAAATTCCAAACGGCTTGTTTGGAACAAGTTTGGAAAAAGGCAAGATTGTTTTATAAATATCTCCGCCATGCTTTCATGGTTTGCTTTCAAATGTTCAGGACTTGCAAATAATATATATTACATGAGAATTGTGATTCGAAACCTGCTCCATTTGCAAAAGGTCTTGTCATGATACATATAAAACCACAGAACTTTCCTCCAGAAGGTCTTATCTTTGTCCATGTGATGTCAGATGAAACACAAATTGAGCTGTTTGGCCACAATACCCAGCAATATGTTTGGAGGAGAAAAGGTGAGGACTTTAATCCCAGGAACACCATTCCTACCGTCAAGCATGGTGGTGGTAGTATTATACTCTGGGCCTGTTTTGCTGCCAATGGAACTGGTGCTTTACAGAGAGTAAATGGGACACTAAAAATGGAGGATTACCTCCAAATTCTTCAGGACTACCTAAAACCATCATCCCGGAGGTTGGGTCTTGGGCGCAGTTGGGTGTTCCAACAGGACAATGACCCCAAACACATGTCAAAAGTGGTAAAGGGATAGCTAAATCAGGCTAGAATTAAGGTTTTGGAATGGCCTTCCCAAAGTCCTGACTGAAACGTGTGGACAATTCAGAAGAAACAAGTCCATGTCAAAAAACCAACAAATGTAGCTGAACTGCACCAATTTTGTCAAGAAGAGTGGTCAAAAACTCAACCAGAAACTTGCCAGAAGCTTGTGGATGGCTACCAAAAGCGCCTTATTGCAGTGAAACCAAATATTAACATTGCTGTATGTATACTTTTGACCCAGCAGATTTGGTCACATTTTCAGTAGACCCATAATAAAGTCATAAAAGAACCAAATATCTCTGAATATATATATACACACAGCCAGGCCCCCGGCCAAATTTTTGTTAACCCAATGCGGCCCCCGAGTCTAAAAGTTTGGGGACCCCTGTACTAATATGTCACTTGTCCAACCAGACAAAAAAAAACCACTAGATCTGTGTTATGGGTCCGTAAAGAATGCATATAAATCTCTACTACTCCCACCCTTGGGCTCCGCTGTCATTAACTGTGTGCACCTTCTTCCAATGTACACAACTGTATTAAAAAGAGAGAAAGCAGTAACAAAGGAAATTCAAGTCTGATCGAACGAGTCGGCAGGAGTGTTACGACTGCACTGACTGGGACTTGCTTACAATCGAGGCCAGTAAAGTAGAAGTTGTCTCTTCATGTGTTGCTTTTTGTAGGGACATGATCATTCCCTGGAGGAAGGTGAAAATATATCCCAACAATAAGCCAAGTCCTGTTTACAAAGAAAGAGAAATGCTTTTAAACAAGGAACAGCACGGGATCAGCTTTCAGCTACAAAAGAACTTAAGTCTGAAATTCTGAAAGCCATACAAAACTATAAATTGAAACTGGAGAATTAATGTCTAGCATTGAAAAGATTACATCCATCCATCCATCCATCTTCTTCCGCTTATCCGAGGTCGGGTCGTGGGGGGAGCAGCCTAAGCAGACTTCCCTCTCCCCAGCCACTTCGTCCAGCTCCTCCCGAGGGATCCCGAGGTGTTCCCAGGCCAACCGGGAGACATAGTCTTCCCAACGTGTCCTGGGTCTTCCCCGTGGCCTCCTACCGGTCGGACGTGCCCTAAACACCTCCCGAGGGAGGCGATCGGGTGGCATCCTGACCAGATGCCCGAACCACCTCATCTGGCTCCTCCGGATGTGGAGGAGCAGCGGCTTTACTTTGAGCTCCCCCCGGATGGCAGAGCTTCTCACCCTATCTCTAAGGGAAAGCCCCGCCACCCGGCGGAGGAAACTCATTTCGGCCGCTTGTACCCGTGATCTTGTCCTTTCGGTCAAAACCCAAAGCTCATGACCATAGGTGAGGATGGGAACGTAGATCGGCCGGTAAATTGAGTGCTTTGCCTTCTGGCTCAGCTCCTTCTTCACCACAACGGATCGATACAGCGTCCGCATTACTGAAGATGCCGCACCGATCCGCCTGTCGATCTCACGATCCACTCTTCCCTCACTCGTGAACAAGACTCCGGGGTACTTGCACTCCTCCACTTGGGGCAAGATCTCCTCCCCAACCCGGAGATGGCACTCCACCCTTTTCCGGGCGAGAACCATGGACTCGGACTTGGAGGTGCTGATTCTCATCCCAGTCGCTTCACACTCGGCTGCGAACCGATCCAGATCGAAAGATTACAGTTGGTACAAAATGCGGCTGCTAGTCTTTTGAGAAGAACAAGAAAGTTTGATCATATTA